>NC_069500.1:240645192-240777692 GCF_027579735.1 Bombina bombina | reverse complement strand
ATTTGTTTTAAGTAGACAACCCAAGGTATTGATCTAGGCCCATTTTGGTATATTTCATGCCACCATTTCACCGCCAAATGCGATCAAATAAAAAAAAAAATCGTTAACTTTGTCACAAACTTTTGGTTTCTCACTGAAATTATTTACATACCGCTTGTGCAATCATGACACAAATGATTGTAAAAGCTTCACTGGGATCCCCTTTGTTCAGAAATAGTATATATAATACGGCTATTGCATTTTAGTAAGTAGAATGCCACTAATTGCAGCTGCAGACCACACTTCTATTATTCCTGACAGTGAAGGGGTTAATCAGGTAGCTTGTAAGGTTTCATTTTAGCTTTAGAGTAGAGATTACCCTCCCGCCGTTACTTCCCATCCCCTGATCCCTCCCAAACAGCTCTCTTCCCTCCCTTATCACCCACTGGTCACCACCGTCTAAGGCATTGTTTCTCAACTGTGGTCCTCAAATACCCCCAACAGGCATTATTCATTATAACTGAACCAGTGGACAGGTGAAATAATCAGCTGATGGGTGAGAGCAATTTAGTAACCATGGTTACTGATCAGCTGATTACTTAACCTGTGCACTGGTTGAGCTATAAAAACAAACTGGCCTGTTGGGGTACTTGAGGACCGCGGTTGAGAAACACTGATCTAAGTTACTGGCAGACAGTCTGCCAGTATGAAGAGTTAAAATAAATGTAAACTTGAGCGTACTTGCTCAAGTCATAGGATAGAATTTAAAAAAATGAGTGAGACTTTCATTCATCAAATTTGTACTATATACTGACCTTCTGCGATTTTTACCTTTTAATTCTATAACGATAAGTGCTGTTCCTCCACCCGCCATATTGCTCAATTGATTAACAGATGATGAATCTGCAATCCACTAATCGTTACCCCCCAGAACGTTCAGCCTTTTTGCACAAACGTCACGCCCGGGGGTAAACAACGATTAGTAGATTGCAGATTAGTCATCTGTTAATCAATTGAGCAATATGGCAGGCAGAGGAATGGCACTTATCGTTGTAGCATTAAAAGGTAAAAATCGCAGAAGATCAGTATATAGTACACATTTGATGAATGAAAGTCTCACAAATTTTTTAAATTTTATCCTATGACTTGAGCGAGTACGCTCAAGCTTACATTCACTTTAAGGCATTTTTTTTAAATTGTATGTATGTATGTATTGGGTACTTGTAAAGCGCGGCTAATCACCCATAAGGGTCTTAAGGCGCTGCTCATTTTATCGACCTCAAAAGCATGAAAGGCTGAGTGGACCTCATTAAATACTTTTTATTTTATTTTTTATTTTCTGCAGTGTAGCATCCCACCTTAATCCTCCAACCCTCCCTGATCCTTCCCAAACAGCTCTCTATCCCTCCCCCTCTAACTATTGTCTGCCATCTTAGGTACTGGCAGCTGTCTGCCAGTACCTATAAAACACTTTTTTTAAAATTTTCTGTAGTGTAGTGGTCTCCCCTCTCCAGCGATCGTTGGTTAGGGACGCCCTCCCCAACCCCACATTTTTATTGTTGCATAGCTCCCCATCCCTACTGCTCTCTTTTCTTTTTTTTCTTTTGTAGGGCCCTCCTACTCCCGCCTACCCGTCTCCCAGATTCCCTCCTACACCACCCGCCTGCACCAGCAGTTGATCGTTACAGACATCTGTAACAATCTGGCATCTGCCAATCCAATCACGCTCCGGTTCTAAATGCAGGCAGATGCCTGGGGATCAGGAACTCCAGCTTTCGGCTGTAACATAAAGGGATTGGAAAGTCAAAATTAAACTTGCATAATTGCAATAGAGCATGCAATTTTTAGACTCTTTTAAATTCACTTTGATTTTCAAATGTGTTTTATTTTCTTGTTAACCCTTCTTGAAAAAGAACACACACATATCCTACACTAGTGGGAGCTGCTGCTAATTGGTGCCTGCACACATTTGTCTCTTGTGATTGGCTAACTAGATGTGTTCATCTTGATGCCAGTAGTGCAATGTTGTTACTTCAGCAAAGGATAACAAGAGAACGACAGATAATGGAATTAAATTGGAAAGTTGTTTAAAATGGTATGTTCTATCCAAATCATGAAATCATTTTTAAGGATTTCCTGTCCCTTCAACAGCCAGCTCTGATGTGTATATATATGTTGTGTGGTACGATAAGCAAAGTATCACACAACTTATATATACGTCACATTGGGCTAAGGAGTTAAAGGTACCAGATGCATCTTAGAGCTCAGGTATTGTCACAGCCTGTGACAGAAGCAGTGCACACTCACAGATCAGTGATATTATACCCTTTTTTTACATATGCAATATAGGATTTTTGTTAGTGTAATGTATCATTAATCCTGCAAATATATGTGTTTCAACACAAACTTTTATTTACAGTTGTGCTCATAAGTTTACATACCCTGGCAGAATTTATGATTTCTTCGCCATTTTTCAGAGAATATGAATAATATAACAAAAACTTTTCTTTCAATCATGGTTAGTGTTTGGCTGAAGCCATTTATTATCAATCAACTGTGTTTACTCTTTTTTAATCATAATGACAACAGAAACTACCCAAATGACCCTGATCAAAAGTTTACATACCCTGGTGATTTTGGCCTGATAACATGCACACAAGTTAACACAAAGGGGTTTGAATGGATATTAAAGGTAACCATCCTCACCTGTGATCTGTTTGCATGTAATTAGTGTGTTTGTATAAAAGGTCAATGAGTTTCTGGACTCCTGACAGACCCTAACATCTTTCATCCAGTGCTGCACTGACGTTTCTGGATTCTGAGTCATGGGGAAAGCAAAATAATTGTCAAACGATCTGCGGGAAAAGGTAGTTGAACTGTATAAAACAGGAAAGGGATATAAAAAGATATCCAAAGTATTCAGAATGCAAATCAGCAGTGTTCAAACTCTAATCAATAAGTGGAAAACGAGGGGTTCTGTTGAAACCAAACCACGGTCAGGTAGACCAACTAAAATTTCAGCCACAACTGCCAGGAAAATTGTTCGGGATGCAATGACAAACCCACAAATAACTTTAGGTGAAATACAGGACTCTGAAAACATGTGGTGTGGCTGTTTCAAGATGCTTAATAAAGAGGCACGTGAAGAAACATGGGCTGCATGGTTGAGTCGCCAGAAGAAAGCCATTACTATGCAAATGCCTCAAAGTATCCCGCTTACAATACGCCAAAGAGCACAGAGACAAGCCTCAAACCTTCTTGCACCAAGTCATTTGGAGTGATAAGACCAAAAATGAGCTTTTTTGGTCACAACCATAAACACTACATTTGGAGAGGAGTCAACAAGGCCTATGATGAAAGGTACACCATTCCTACTGTAAAACACGGAGGTGGATCGCTGATGTTTTGGGGATGTGTGAGCTACAAAGGCACAGGAAATTTGGTCAGAATTGATGGCAAGATGAATGCAGTATGTTATCAAACAGAACCCCTAATTTTCCACTTCTTAATTAGAGTTTAAACACTGCTGATTTGCATTCTCAATTCCTTGGATATTTTTTTTATATCCCTTTCCTGTTTTATACAGTTCAACTAACTTTTCCCGCAGATCCTTTGACAATTCCTTTGCTTTCCCCATGATTCAGAATCCAGAAACGTCAGGGCAGCACTGGATGAAAGATGCAATGGTCTCTCGGGTGTTCAGAAACTCATTGACCTTTTATACACACACACTAATTACAAGCAAACAGATCACAGGTGAGGATGGTTAACTTTAATAGCCATTCAAACCCCTTTGTGTCAACTTGTGTGCATGTTATCAGGCCAAAATCACCAGGGCATGCAAACTTTTGATCAGGGTCATTTGGGTAGTTTCTGTTATTATGATTCAAAAAGAGTAAACACAGTTGATTGATAATACATGGCTTTAGCCAAACACTAACCATGAGTGAAAGAAAAGTTTTTGTGTTATCATTCATATTCTCTGAAAAATGGCCAAGAAATTATAAATTCTACCATGGTATGTAAACTTATGAGCACAACTTTATATCTTACAGAATTTGCAGAGAAGTTGATAATTTGTAGTAATCATGAGGAACATTATGGGTATTGCATGCTTATAATTGAATAGGATTTAAAATAGATCTTTATTCCAAAATCGTTTTATTGAGAAGCTTTATAAATAACAGTATTTCACACATTTAAAAAAGGAAACACTGAACAACATTATTATAAAATACGATACAAATGATTGTTTACTACAGACATTGGTTCTCAGTTTTAGTACTCAAGAGTATTTCTCAAGTTTACCTTATACAGGTTTTGCGTAAATTTGTTCCAGGCACATATCTTGTAGTTAAGTATATAGAATGATTATGATCACTGTCAATTTTGTTATTTCGCTATACACTGTGGTTATTTCAGGTCATGGTTCTAAATTGGTGTATCAGTTTGGTCCTGTCTATGATTTAAATTAGGCTCCCAGAGTGCTTGAGCAAAGATAAAGGAATCCCTAGTGTCCGATCTATAAGACCTAAATTCCTCTAGTTCTAGTAAGTCTGAGGCTTTCTGTCTCCACATGGTCGGTGTTGGAGGGGTGGTCGATTTCCAGTTTTTGGCTATGAGTGTTTTCGTACTGTTTGTAAATATTCTGAATAGGATTCTGTGGGCCTTAGAAGGGAGTTTAGGGTATTTTTTAAGTAAAAATTAGTGGATCCATAGGGATCCTCATCTTTAAGACAGCTTCAATCTCATCGATTATGTCTCTCCATAAATTGTTAATACTATTGCACCACCACCACCACATATGTCCCATCCCGCTGCCCACATGTCCACATCTCCAACATCGATTTTTAGTTGAGGGGTAAGCCTGTGTAGGCGTCTAAGGGTGAGGTACCAGTTATGTAGTATCTTATAGTTGAGTTCCACTATGGCTGTTAAAGAAGAGGCAGACTTGGTGTTGCTGAATATGCTAAAGGCAATCTGGGGGAGGATGATAAACCCTAATTCTTTTTCCCAAGATTCTATAGAGGGTGGGAGACATCCCAGGGGGTGGGTGGGTTAGAATGTTATGAATTTTAGAGAGTGTATGTTTCAATGCATTTTGGGATGTGAACATATTTTCTAGGATGGTAAGGGGTCGAATCATATTGTGACTGTATGTATGTGTAGTTATATAAATGATGCACTCTACGGTAATTAAACCAATTGTGTGACCACAAAAACACCTTTTCCTGCAATTGTTTATGGGAGAGCATATGCTCCACATTTGAGAGGTGGCGAGCATCTATCTCAGAGGATGGGCTATTGTCTAAATCCCCAAGTCCCTCAGGGAGAATTCAGAGTTATGGGTCAGGGAGACGGTCTAGAGGAGAGAGAAGGGTTCAGTTTATTCGCCAGTACCCACTGGAGGAGGGTCTCCCTAGTGATCGGGTCGGTTATAGCTTTGATTGTATTCTCAAAATTTGGGGACCAACACACGGTCGGGAGGTTTATTCTTTGGTTAAGGCTAAGGCTTTCCTCCAGCAAGATCCATCTCTTCTGATCCCTATGTATCCTCCAATCTAGGACACGTTGTAGGAATATTGCTATTCTATAAAAATCAATATTAGTAACCCCAAGTGCTCTAGAGCTAGTCATAATAGATCTATTAATTATGGGGTGCTTTTCTTTCCAGATGAAGGAACTAAACAGTTGTTGGACTTTCGTAGTGTAGCGCGGTGGAAGGGGAACAGGTAGGGCTTGTAAAATGTACAATAGTCTGGGGAAGGCCGTCATTTTGATGGCATTAATTCTACCCATCCACTTAAGATGTTTTGTGTGCCATGAGGACAAGTCACGAGTCAGTGGCCTCTTCATCGGAATATAGTTCTGGTCATAAATTAGATCTGGGTCCTTGGTTAGGTAAATGCCTAAATATTTTAAGGAGTCCCCAGTTTGCTATAGAGTCTTTCATAATATTTTCTAAACTCCTCCGCAATGTCTCTGGAGGAGGACCACGACTTTCCCTTATTGTCTTTGATGGACATAATGTATCGTTTGTTGGACCTATAACTCAGTAGTCGTGCTAGTATTCTACCCTGTTTATTCCCTCCATCATAGTATCTTTTTTTGAGAAAGAGTGCCCTACGCTTAGCCTCTGTTCCAAGTAGTAAATTAAGTTGGTTCTTTTTATATTGTATGTTTTCGATAAGTGAGTGGGCTTTGGGGAATCTCTTGTGTATGATCTGCAGCTTATCCAGATCCAAAATTAGATTGTTTAAGAGTAGTGATCTCTGTTTATTCTTAGCTGCCTTAATAGCTATTAGCTCTCCTCGAAACACGCACTTATGTGCCTCCCAAATGGTGTGGGGCCCCACATCTATGGTGATGTTATCGTTAAAGTAGGAGACCAAAGATTTATTGATTTGGATGCAGGTTAGGTGGTCAGTTAATAGGGTTTCGTCAAGTTTAAAAGGATTGTCATGTTTATGTGATGTGGGCCATTTGACCGAGCAGCTGACCATTGCGTGGTCCGACCATGTTATGGGGGGATATGTCTGTGGTCTGGACAAGCGCAAGGCTAGTGACATCTATCAAGAGATAATCTATCCTAAAGTAATTTTGGTGAGGATGAGAGTAAAATGTGTAATCTTTTGTACTAGGGTGGTAAATTCTCCAGGCGTCGTGTACATTCATTTTTAAAATATGTAGTTTGACCTGTTTCAGCAATTTTTGGAGAGCCGATGAGCTACCTGTCACAGTCTATTTCTGGGTCTAAAGCTACGTTAAAATCTCCGCCAACCGACTTCTGGTGGGCGGCATTCCAAGATGGCAGCAAGGTATTGAAGCTCTGCTACTTCTTGTGGAAAATCCTGCTTGCAACCTGAATTTACCGCCATCCACATCTCTCTTGACAATCTTTGTGTCCGAGAAACATCATGGATAGAGGAATTTACATCTTCTCTCCTCCGGAAGGCACTTTGACAGTTTGTTTGAGACACAGTAAAGGTGTCTTTTACTCTCCAAGATGGAGGCCATAGCTAAAGAACTGATAGAACTATTCCTACCGCACCTAAGTAATCTTCTGAACTCCTGCCTAACACTTTCTGAAGAGATCCGGTCTCCTTAGGGACTACACTCAACAGGGATTACTACCACACTATCCGTTAAGAAAGACCCTCAATCATTGCACCCGCCGATACACCACTCACCTTGGAGCGCAGCATGGCTGGACGGCACCCGCTCTGACATGGGAGATGATAGCTCTCACTGCAGTTTCGAACCAGCATCAAAGTGGAACACCACCACAACGCACGAAAGGGGCGATATTCACTGCATGGCAAACAGTGCTGCAGCCGGCCCACGGAGAGCGTACTGCGGCCTTTTGATCCCAGCTTTGAATCAGAATAAACTGCAGCAATAACGAGCAGCGGAGCGATTCCCTCCTGCCTGAACCTGTCACTACTTGCTACGAGCTCGCCTCTGGATACAGAGGGAGGGGTACTGAGTCCTCCAAAACAGATATCTATCCTAGCCCTAAACATGGATCTAAGCTTGGTGGAGAAATCTCCCTACAACGTCTCTTTTCCTGTCATGGTGGCAAAGGAATCCTATAGCTCTCGGGGGCATTAACACATATCTTTAACCTGTGTGGGAATTGGCTGAGCTAATTATTTGACCCTATCTACCTGATGCTGGGCCATAACTCCTCCGTAGGTGCCCCTGGGTTTGGCAGATGATTGGAACCTTTTTGATATTTGCAGCCAACGGACACATGCTATCTGAATATAACCTGGCTAACTTGTCTGACTCATGTTGCAATCTGTATGGCTGCTAAACCTGTACTATTGCTGTCTAGTTCATCCTTGGCCCTGTTGGCCGCTTGCTTAGTTTTTAGATGGTTTTTATCTTTTTTTGACACAAGTGATACTTTGAGAGAATACATGAGTAGAGATGGTCACATTATATAATGACTCTTTGAACTGCACATTTTTATGTAGGACATTTGCCAACTTAACTAAGTTTTTTCATATCAATTCAAAACCCGTCAGCTCATGCAATGTATTTTGTTTGTATGTTTCCTCAATGTTCAACCTATGCTGCTCTTATATAAAACCAATACCAATTATACCTATAACAGACGCGGGCCCCTCTTACTACATTGGTTGCATTTGAAGGTGGTCACTTATCCTTGGCACTCAGGGGTTTACCCTCAATGCGGCAAGCTTTCCAACATTATTATTATTATTTATTATTATTATACTTTATTTATTAAGCGCCAACATATTCTGCAGCGCTGTCCATGGATACAATTCATTTAAATAAAACAATACAAGACTTGTAAGATACAGGACAAAATTTACAAACACATACAGGAGGGATTGAGGGCCCTATTCCCCTGGGAACTTACAATCTAGAAGGGTAGAAGGTTGAGAAACAGGAGGTGAGGACTGCAAGATTGAGAAGGATGTTAATACAGAGTTAGATGAGGGAAATATTAGGTAAGTGAAATTAATTTATTATTGAGTTGGGTGGTAGGCTTCCCTGAGCATTTAAAGGAAGAAAGATTAGGGCAAAGCCTGACAGCATGAGGGAGAGTGTTCCAGAGGGTAGGTGCTGCACGACAGAAGTCCTGCAGTCTAGCATGAGAGGAGGTGATAGTTGCGGATGCAAGGAGCAGGTCATTGTTGGATTTTAGTGGACGGGCTGGAGTATACTTGTGTATTAGAGAGGATAGGTAGAGGGGAGCGGCGTTGGTGAGAGTTTTGTATGTAAGGGTGAGAATTTTGAATTCTGCTGTGAATGGGGAGCCAATGAAGGGACTCACAGAGAGGTGCAGCAGATACAGATCGACGTGAAAGGTGGATCAGCCTGGCAGAGGCATTTAGGATGGATTGAAGGGGGGGAGGCAGGAAAGAGGAAGGCCAGCGAGTAGGTTGTTGCAGTAGTCAAGTCGGGAGATAACAAGGGAGTGGATTTATTTGCTTTGTGGTGTCAGCGCTCAGAAAAGGGCGAATTTTGGAAATATTGCGTAGATGATTGCGGCAGGATGTAGAAAGCGATTGGATATGGGGTATGAAGGATAGGTTTGAGTAAAGTGTGACTCCGAGGCAGCAGACTTGGGGCGATGGGGAATTGGTGATGCCGTCAACAGGGATAGAGAAGTCAGAAGTCGGCGTAGAGCTTGAGGGGGGGGGGATAAGAAGGAGCTCAGTCTTGGACATGTTAATCTTTAGGTGGTGAGAGACCATCCAGGAAGAAATACCAGATAAGCAGTTGCTGACATGAGAGAGGACAGAGGGAGAGAGAGCAGGGGTGGAGAGGTAGATCGATTCGATAAGGGGAATTGTAAATTAAACCCTTATCGCCCCATCACAAATTCAGACACATCTATACTGCATGTCCCACCCTGCAGGATCTATGTATCTATATAATATTAGTCTCTGTCAATATATAACTATTCGGTAATATGCATAACATTAATTCACCCTCTGTATTCACCCATGTATAGAGAAGAACTTCATAATGTGATATATCTAAAAGTCATGCTGAATTTCTCATTTTATAGTTTAGAATAAAAGTATGGGTGCAATACTTATTCAATACTTATACATGACTCACCATACTTCCTTTAAACGCCCCTATAACCTTAAATATAAGCATTCCTACCCAGAATCATATCTCTGCATGTGTAGTCTTTTAGGGGGATCTTCTTCCGCACTGAAAATGTCAGCTTAACTGAGACCCCACTTTGTAAGGCCTACTAATGATGATGCCACTTATTACTCCCAGGGTATGACACATTATTGCAAACCGGTCAATCTTAATGAATGAGGGCATCCATATTTATTTTGCAGGGTGGCACATACTCCATTGGGAAAGTGTATTAGTTTGTAGTTTAATTTTTTTTTTTTTAATAGGGGTTTAGTTTGGTTGTGTTAGTTTACATAAAAATAAAACCCCAACATTGTGGTACAAGTGAGTATATATACGAGAACATTCTCTAACCCATTTAAGTCTTTCTCTTACTTGGTGTATTCAGTCCACGGATTCATCCTTACTTGTGGGATATTCTCAATCCCTACAGGAAGTGGCAAAGAGAGCACACAGCAAATCTGTCCATATAGCTCCCCTCAGGCTCCGCCCCCCCAGTCATTCTCTTTGCCGCTCTAACAAGTAGCATCTCCACGGGAGGGTAAAGAGTATGTGGTGTTAGATTTGTAGTTTTTATTTCTTCAATCAAGAGTTTGTTATTTAAAAATAGTGCCGGTTTGTACTATTTACTCTGAGGCAGAAAGTGATGAAGATTTCTGCTGAGAGGAAAAAGATTTTAGCATGTTGTAACTAAAATCCATTGCTGTTCCCACACAGGACTGTTGAGTACAGGAGAACTTCAGTTGGGGTGAACAGTTTGCAGGCTTATACTGCTTAAGGTATGTTCAGTCATTTTTTCTAACAAGACCTGGTAGTGCTAGAAGACTGACAGATATCCCATGAGGGAAGGTAAGCCATTTTCTGAGACACAGTATAGAATGATGGCTTTAGTTAAGGGCTTTAATACTGACAGACACTGTGATGGGCTAAATCGATTACTTTATTAAGGTAATCTTATATTTATTAAGCGTTTTTAAACGTTGGAAACACTTTTTGGGGACTTTTTTTACGCCTGACATTTTACAAGACAGCTAATCTGACTCAGAAAGGCCCCATAACTCTGGAGAAAGGAAGGAGGGGGCCTCATTTTCGCGCCTCAATTGCGCAGTTGATTTGCAGCACAGCTCCACGCAGCTTCATGTGCAGAGCCTTTAGAGTACAGGAGGACTTCAGGGAGGCTTAATTTACACCTGCAAATAACCCTACTAGTACTGTAGTGGGTTAAACCGGGTATTTACTTCATTTTGCTCCGGTTTGGGCATTAAGGGGTTAAACGATTTGAAAACTTGTGTGCAATCATTTCAAGGCATTAGGATCATGTGGTGAAAATTTCATTACGATCGGATGTTTTTTGATGATTTGGTAAAAAAGTGTGTGCCTTTTTATTATTTAAAGAGACAGTAACGTTTTTTCAAAAAGTATTTTTTTCAATATTTTATTGTTGTCTGAGTCTGTCAAACATGTCTGAGCCTTCAGATAGACCTTGTTCTTTATGTTCAAAAGCCATGGCAGTACCCCCATTGCATTTATGTTTAAAGTGTGCAAAAACATCTAAGCATTTTAAAGATCATCCAGTGACAATTAAAAATACTGCCCAAGATGATTCCTTAACGGAGGGTAATGAGGATAGTCCTCCTTCCTCCCCCCACGTGTCTACACCAGTTACGCCCGCGCAAGCGATGCCTAGTACCTCTAGCGCATTGGCCCCTATTACTTTACAGCAATTAGCAGCAGTAATGGATAATTCCCTTGCAGCATTTTTATCCAAACTGCCAGTTTTTCCAAGAAAGCGCGATAGCTCCGTTTTAAATACAGAGGATGAGCAATCTGAAGCTTTGGATAATTTATCTGTAGTACCCTCACAAAACTCAGAGGTAGCAGTGAGGGAAGGGCTGGCTGAGGGAGAAATTTCTGACACAGGAAAAGTTTCTCAGCAGGCAGAGTCAGATTCCTTAGCGTTTAAATTTAAGCTGGAACACCTCCGCGTCCTGCTTAAGGAGGTTTTAGCTACGCTGGATGATTGTGACCCCATGGTGGTCCCTGAAAATTTTTGTAAAATGGACAGATATTTAGAGGTCCCGGTATACACTGAGGCATTTCCGATCCCAAAGAGGGTGGCGGATATTGTGACTAAGGAGTGGGAGAGACCAGGGGTACCCTTTGTTCCCCCACCTATCTTTAAGAAAATGTTCCCCTTAAACGACCCTAGGCGGGACGCGTGGCAGACGATCCCTAAGGTAGAGGGGGCTGTTTCAACACTTGCTAAGCGTACAACTATACCAATAAAGGACAGTTGTGCTTTCAAAGATCCTATGGATAAAAAATTGGAAGGATTGCTGAAGAAAATTTTTGTTCAGCAAGGTTTTATGCTTCAACCAATTGCCTGCATTATCCCGGTAACTACTGCAGCGCCTTTTTGGTTCGAGGCCCTGGAGGAGTCGCTCCAGAGGGAGACTTCATACGATGAGGTCATGGATAGAATTCACGCTTTAAAGCTGGCTAATTCTTTTATCACTGATGCCGCTCTCCAATTAGCTAAACTAGCGGCAAAAAACTCAGGTTTTGCCATCATGGCGCGACGAGCGCTTTGGCTCAAATCGTGGTCGGCGGATGTGTCGTCCAAAACAAAACTGTTAAATATTCCCTTCAAGGGGAAAACCCTTTTCGGCCCAGAGCTGAAAGAAATTATTTCAGATATCACTGGAGGCAAGGGCCATGCCTTTCCACAAGATAGGCCGTTTAAGGCCAAAAACAAGGCTAATTTTCGCTCCTTTCGCAACTTCAGGAGCGGACCTGCTGCAACCTCTGCTGCCGCAAAGCAAGATAACGCTTCCCAGCCCAAAGCAACCTGGAAACCCTTGCAGGGCTGGAATAAGGGTAAACAGGCCAAGAAGCCTGCTCCTGCTACCAAGACAGCATGAAGGGATAGCCTCCGATCCGGGATCGGATCTGGTAGGGGGCAGACTTTCTCTCTTTGCTCAGGCTTGGGCAAGAGATGTTCCGGATCCCTGGGCATTAGAAATTTTTGCTCAGGGGTATCTTCTAGAATTCAAGGACTCTCCCCCAAGGGGAAGGTTCCACATTTCTCGTTTGTCTTCAGACCAAACAAAGAAACAGGAGTTCTTACGCTGTGTAGAAGATCTACTAAAAATGGGAGTGATACACCCAGTTCCAATTGCAGAACAATGACTGGGCTTTTACTCAAACCTGTTCGTAGTTCCCAAAAAGGAAGGAACTTTCAGGCCAATCCTGGATCTAAAAATTCTGAACCAATTCCTCAGAGTTCGGTCTTTCAAGATGGAAACCATTCGGACAATCTTGCCGATGATCCAGGAAGGTCAATATATGACTACCGTGGATCTAAAGGATGCGTACCTACATATACCTATCCACAAAGATCACCATCAGTTCCTAAGGTTTGCCTTTCTGGACAAACATTACCAGTTCGTGGCCCTTCCTTTCGGGTTGGCCACCGCTCCCAGAATTTTCACAAAGGTGCTAGGATCCCTTCTGGCGGTACTAAGACCGCGGGGCATTGCAGTAGCACCTTACCTAGACGACATATTAATACAGGCGTCGTCCTTTCACAGAGCCAAGGCTCATACGGACATCGTTCTGGCCTTTCTAAGGTCTCACGGGTGGAAGGTGAACGTAGAAAAGAGTTCTCTGTCCCCGCTCACAAGGGTTCCCTTTCTGGGAACATTAATAGACTGTAGAAATGAAAATCTTTCTGACAGAGGTCAGGAAGTCAAAACTGTTGAATAGTTGCCGAGTTCTTCATTCCATTCCTCGGCCTTCCGTGGCTCAGTGCATGGAAGTAATTGGTTTAATGGTTGCGGCAATGGACGTAGTCCCTTTCGCCCGAATCCATCTCAGACCACTGCAACTGTGCATGCTCAAACAGTGGAATGGAGATTACGCAGATTTATCTCCTCAAATTCAAATGGACCAAAACCCAGAGACTCTCTTCTCTGGTGGTTGTCTCAAGATCACCTGTCTCAGGGAATGAGTTTCCGCAGACCGGAGTGGATCATTGTCACGACCGATGCCAGACTGGTAGGCTGGGGTGCGGTCTGGAACTCCCTGAAGGCTCAGGGACTATGGTCTCGGGAAGAATCTCTTCTCCCGATAAACATTTTGGAGCTGAGAGCGATATTCAATATGCTCCAGGCGTAGCATCAACTAGAAGAGGCCAAATTCATCAGATTTTAGTCGGACAACATCACGACTGTAGCGTACATCAATCATCAGGGGGGAACAAAGAGTTCCCTAGCGATGAAGGAAGTATCCAAGATTATCAAATGGGCGGAGGACCACTCCTGCCATCTATCTGCAATTCACATCCCAGGAGTAGACAACTGGGAGGCGGATTTTCTAAGTCGTCAGACTTTCCATCCGGGGGAGTGGGAACTCCACCCGGAGGTTTTTGCTCAGCTAACTCAGCTTTGGGGCATTCTAGAGTTAGATCTGATGGCGTCCCGTCAAAACACCAAACTTCCCCTTTACGGATCCAGATCCAGGGTTTCCAAGGCGGCATTGATAGATGCATTGATAGCGCCTTGGTCATTCAGTCTAGCTTATGTCTTTCCACCGTTTCCTCTTCTCCCTCGGCTAATAGCCAGAATCAAACAGGAGAAGGCTTCGGTAATTCTGATAGCGCCTGCGTGGCCACGCAGGACTTGGTATGCAGACCTAGTGAGCATGTCATCGGTCCCACCATGGAAACTGCCATCGAGACAGGATCTTCTAATCCAAGGTCCTTTCAAGCATCCAAATCTAGTTTCTCTGCAACTGACTGCTTGGAGATTGAATGCTTAATCCTAGCTAAGCGGGGGTTCTCTGAATCAGTTGTAGATACTCTGATACAGGCCAGAAAGCCTTTCACCAGGAAAATTTACCATATGATATGGCGGAAATATCTTTGTTGGTGTGAATCCAAGGGTTACTCGTGGAGTAAAGTTAGGATTCCAAGGATATTGTCTTTTCTCCAAGAAGGTTTGGAGAAAGGTCTGTCAGCTAGTTCCTTAAAGGGACAGATATCTGCTCTGTCTGTTCTGTTACACAAGCGTCTGGCAGCTGTACCAGACGTTCAGGCGTTTGCACAGGCCTTAGTTAGAATCAAGCCTGTCTACAGACCTGTGGCTCCTCCATGGAGTCTAAATTTAGTTCTTTCAGTTCTTCAAGGGGTTCCGTTTTTGAACCTTTGCATTCCATAGATATCAAGCTATTATCTTGGAAAGTTTGGTTTTTAGTAGCTATTTCTTCTGCTCGAAGAGTTTCAGAACTATCTGCTTTACAGTGTGATTCACCCTATCTGGTGTTCCATGCAGATAAGGTTGTTTTGCGTACTAAACCTGGTTTCCTTCCAAAGGTGGTTTCTAATAAGAATATTAACCAGGAAATCATTGTTCCTTCTCTGTGCCCTAATCCAGTTCCTAAGACGGAACGACTGTTGCACAATCTTGATGTGGTTCGTGCTTTAAAGTTCTATTTAAAAGCAACTAAAGATTTCAGACAAACATCATCCTTGTTTGTTGTGTATTCTGGTAAGAGGAGAGGTCAGAAAGCGACTGCTACCTCTCTTTCATTATGGCTGAAAAGCATCATCCGATTGGCTTATGAGACTGCTGGTAAGCAGCCTCCTGAACGAATTACAGCTCATTCCACCAGAGCTGTGGCTTCCACATGGGCTTTCAAGAATGAGGCTTCTGTTGAACAGATTTGTAAGGCAGCGACTTGGTCTTCACTGCATACATTCGCCAAATTTTACAAATTCGATACTTTTGCTTCTTCGGAGGCTATTTTTGGGAGAAAGGTTTTGCAAGCAGTGGTGCCTTCCGTTTAGGTTACCTGACTTGTTCCCTCCCTTCATCCGTGTCCTATTGCTTTGGTATTTGTATCCCACAAGTAAGGATGAATCTGTGGACTGAATACACCAAGTAAGAGAAAACAGGTGTATTCATTCCACGGCCCGCCCTGATATTTAAGTCAGGTTCAAATTAAATTTTCAATAACTACAGTCACCACTGCACCCTATGGTTCTCCTTTTTCTCCTAACCGTCGGTCGAATGACTGGGGGGGCGGAGCCTGAGAGGAGCTATATGGACAACTTTGCTGTGTGCTCTCTTTGCCACTTCCTGTAGGGATTGAGAATATCCCACAAGTAAGGATGAATCCATGGACTGAATACACCTGTAAGAGAAAGTAATTTATCAGGTAAGCATAAATTCTGTTTTTACAGACCTCAATATAAATATGAACACTGTATTCTACTATATTTGATAAAAATCTGTTGTTGTACGTTGTTATCTCATATTGCTTTATCAATTTCATATTATCTTACCACACCCTGCGTGGTGTGTCATTGACTTGTAACTTATCACTGTACCATTTGTTGGTTATAAATCAAATTTAAAAAAATATCTCTGCCAACCACCAAGCTCCCTTTGGTGAGTTCAGTAATTTTTATTACAAGCAAAATTGAAAAATTGTGAGGAGTTCGTATTTGGAGCATATATGTTTGGCTACGGTTTTAGTTTTATTGTAGAGTTGTCCTGTTTTGACCAATAGTCTCCCCTCCCTGTCTTTAAATATATTAGAAAGGTGGAACGGTATGTTATTTTTGATCATGATGCCCGCCCCATTATGCTTAGAGTTGTGGGAGGCCAGGTAAACTTGACCAAATTTTCTGAGGGACTGTAGGTGCTCACGTCCTTTTCTGAAGTGAGTTTCCTGTAATAGTATTATGCCACTGTTTAGTCGTATAATATTTAATAGCCATGGACCTCTTCTGAGGAATGTTGAGACCCTTGACATTATGGGAGAGTATATTAATAGTCATGGGGTCACCTATCATTATTGGTTCGAAGGATAGGTATATATGCTATACGGTTAAAGTGTAAGGGTTGGTGTGGGAGTCTTCTAAAGAGGGTACCACATCCTATTAGGCCCTCTGGGACAAGTCTAGGATTGTCATCATTGGTGAAGTGGGAGAGTAAGTGGTTATTTATAGTAAGGTGACCTGACCCTGACGTGTCTGATTAGCCTAAGGCTAACCTTGTTCGTGCAAGAAGTATGGGAATTAATGTGTCCTGGAAGTAAACACCATACATAGAACAAAAATTTAACTAAACAACTGAAATATTTAAAACAATTAAGGTATGATGCAATGAAAAAACCTGCAAAGAGTACAATGAAAACAAACAAGGTATACTTGCAATAAGTACAATAGCATTTGGTGTATGCAGTTAGCCTAGTATACACCATCCTGGGGGGGGGGGTGGAATGATGTCAGGTAGCATTCTAGGGTAATAAATTAACAATAAGTATTAAGTAAAGCCTGTTATGAACCAAACTGGCAATTAGAATATGAAGTTTGGACCGGGGTCTTATAATAAGTAGTTGTGGGGGAGAGCGTGACATTATCACTATAAGAAGGAGGTAAGCTCTAAACAAAAAGTCAATACAAACAGGTGAAGTTTCTATACCCCACTTTGCGGCCATCTGATAGTCCTTAATAGGAGTCAAGTCCTAGAGGTTCCAGGGTATCCCATGGGAGCACATGCACTGTCGTACATGTGGCTAGGGATCAAGGAAAGTAGCCAAAGTGGAGGTCAAGCAGTCCCTCAGGCTAAAGGAGTGTCAGTCGATGATGATGGTCCTGTCTTTCGTCTCTTCGATTGCATTCTGTTTCAGGCAGAACGCTGTTCTTTGGGGTAGTCTTTATCTGAGTCCGCCATCCGAGGTGGTACATCAATAATCCTTTCTGGTGGGGGCTCAAAATCAAGGTTTAATCTCTTATAGAGAGAGTCCAGGTATGCAAAACGTTTATAGATTAGTTGGGTTCCATTGTGGTTAACAATTAGGCTGAAAGGGAAGCCCCACCTACAGAGGCGTAACTAGAAACCACAGGGCCCAGGTGCAAGAAAAATGAGGAGACCGAGGGGGCCAGGGATGGCGGTTTAAGCTGCCTATCTGTTTTATTTTATTTTCTGGCGGCCATATCATGTGCTATCACTGGTAGGAAAACTGTAACTAGATAAAGTGAAATTCAGGACAGCTATGATAAATGCAGCTATTAGAGTAGGATGACTTCTTGGCAGTGATGGAATGAATCCCCATCTGGCCAGAGCTTATAAGATGTAATAGCTTAGCAGGGATGTGGAGTATAGGGCTCAGCGGTTTCCTCTTAAAGTTATAGGCCTAGGTCAGACTTGACTTGAGAATATAGCTTTTATGAGGCCACATGGATCTGCTGTATAGGCCGCTATAGGCTTAATAGGGTCATATGCACTGAACATAGGAACCCTGATATGCAATCAATAAGTCCCCCTGACAACTCAGCCTTATCCCGGCTCCACTATTTGAAATGGCCCCCACAGGTTAACTCACACGCAGGCTCTGGGCCCAGTATATGGGTTCTCATCCTAACCGGAGTGTAGCAACCCTGTAGACTCCCTCAATGTCCTCCTAGCTGTGCGGAATCTGGAGGTGTAGCTGGGAAAGGAAAAAAAAACAAGCCCTGAGTGAGAAGCTTTCACCTTCTGTACAGAAGCTGCGTGTGTGTCACCGTGTTTGCTGAGGCAAGATGGCGGCCGCAGCATTCAGCTCCCCACTTCTCTCACACTCCTTTTGGTTCGCCCGTTCTTCCCCTTGGCTCAGCAGGAGCAAATGTGCTGTCTGGGTGTTATATGCAACACATCGCAGGTGTATCAATCACTGCTGGATCCCTCAAACAGAAAAAAATAATCTCTGATTAACATAGTAAAATATATTTGTCAAGAAGTAGGGTTTACATGATTGTCAAGTGAATCTGCGAGTGAAACCATGCATGTGCACCTCACCTCACTATTCATAGCCACACCTGTAGCTCTATTGTCTATGCACCACTTTTGTAATAGTTCCCATTAGCAACAAGCACATTTAAAGCCATAAGGCTGTTCTCTCATGCAGTTAAAGGGACAGTCTAGGCCAAAATAAACTTTCATGATTCAGAAAGAACATGTCATTTTAAACAATTTTCAAATTTACTTTTATTACCAATTTTGCTTTGTTCTCTTGGTATTCTTAGTTGAAAGCTTAACCTAGGAGGTTCATATGCTAATTTCTTAGACCTTGAAGGCCACCTCTTTTCAGAATGCGTTTTAACAGTTTTTTACCACTAGAGGGTGTTAGTTTCATTTCATATAGATAACACTGTGCACGTGAAGTTATCTGGGAGCAGACACTGATTGGCTAAACTTCAAGTCTGTCAAAAGAACTGAAATAAAGTGGCAGTTTGCAGAGGCTTAGATACAAGATAATTACAGAGGTTAAAAGTATCCTATATAATAAATGGCCAAGTATGTTTGTCAGATGCAGTCATGCACAGTAGAGACTGCACTTGACAAACATACCTGGCCGTTTGGATCCTGACACTCAGCACTCAGCACAGAGCAAGGCTGAAGCGGAGTGTCAGGGAGCGTGGCCGATGGGAGCGTCGCCATGGGGATGTGGCCGGGCGTCACGAGGGACGTGGCCGGATGCGATGAGGGGCGTGGCCGGGCGGGGTGCCGCGATGGGGGCGTGGCCAGAGAGGCAAAGGCTTTCAATTAAGACAGAGCCAGAGAGGGAGCAGGAGGGGGGGGGGGGGGGGAGAAGGGCCAAAGAGGGGGGGGGGAGAAGGGCCAAAGAGGAAAGAGAGCCAAAGAGGGGGGGGGTGGGGAGAGAGAGCCAAAGAGGGGGGGAGAGAGCCAAAGATGGGGGGGGAGAGAGCCAAAGATGGGGGGGGGAGAGAGCCAAAGAGGGGGGGGAGAGAGCCAAAGAGGGGGGGGGGAGAGAGCCAAAGAGGGGGGGAGAGAGAGCCAAAGAGGGCGGGGAGATAGAGCCAAAGAAGGGGGGGGGGAGAGAGCCAAAGAGGGGGGGGGGGAGCCAAAGGGGGGGAGAGCCAAAGAGGGGGGGGGAGAGAGCCAAAGGGGGGGAGAGCCAAAGAGGGGGGAGAGAGAGAGCCAAAGAGGAAAGAGTGCCAAAGAGGAGAGAGAGCAAAAGAGGGGAGAGAGCCAAAGGGGGGGGGAGAGAGAGCCAAAGGGGGGGGGGAGAGAGAGCCAAAGGGGGGGGAGAGAGAGCCAAAGGGGGGGGGAGAGACAAAGAGGGCGGAGAGAACAAAAGAGGGGGGAGAGAGAACAAAAGAAAGGGGGGAGAGAGCCAAAGAGGGGAGAGAGCCAAAGAGTGGAGAGAGAGAGCAAAAGAGAGGGGGGAAGAGAGAGCGAAAGAGAGGGGGGGAGAGAGCAAGGGGTGGGACTGCTGTACTTCAAAAAATAGCCCATATACACAGGCTTTAGTACTAGTATTAATATAACTGTGTTGGTTATGCAAAACTGGGGAATGGGTAATAAAGGGATTATCTATCTTTTAAAACAATAAAAATGCTGGTGTAGACTGTCCCTTTAAATGGCACATCAGTAACGCCTTTGATAGGCCATATCACGCTGAATTTGAAAAGGAAAAAGAAAAGAAGAAATGTGGGGTGGGTGGGAGAAGTTGTAACTGTAAATGTGAGTTTAATACAATGTTTTTTTTTGCTAAAAGGTAGATACCACAAACAATTTGAAAAAAATGTCACCATCAAAGTAAATACTGTGTGCCATTCTGTGTTTGTGAATGACTTATCTAGGCTATAGTGTGTGTGTGGTTGCATGTTATATACAAGTTATAGTAATGTATTTTACCTTGTCTGTACTGTAGACATTATGTCAAATAAAGAAGTGAAAGCTGCCCTGAAGAATGCCAGAGATGCAATCAGAAATAAAGACTACAAAGAGGCCCTCAAGCAATGCAAGGTAACACTATTTAGTCACTTAAAGCAATTTTTGTTGTAGTTTAATTATACTGTACTTGAAGGCGTATTTGTTTATTCATATTATGCCACATACCACCAATTGGCCAGCCAACTTGTTTGATAGGATTGTCTGGTTGAACCTTATGTCTCTGGTACCTACACCTGCTGGGCAAGTGACCTTGATATGTTAAATAATGTGGATGGTTTTTGCTGCAGCAGATCTGATGGTTATCAGCATTATATTACAGCTGGGAGACTCGTATTTCTTTTTGCAAGTTTTATAAACATTCAGATAGAGTCTTTAGGTAGACACCATTTGTTATTTGCAAAGTTGGTATTGGCTTTTGGCTATGTGATGGCTGCTTAGTGACCTGATTGAAAAGTGCATGCCATAAAGAAAATACAAATGGGTATTGATATTTTACTATATGGGATGTAGATGGAGTTGAGATTTTCTCTCTTCACTTAAGTAAACAAAACCTATTAAATGGGCATACAAGGTTAGTATAAGTTTGACATTCATGTACCTTTTTACATTTTTTTCATTGGGAATATAAATAAATAAATACACAATTCAGAAGTGCTCTTAGCTTTGTGGTGCATTCAGCTGCCTTCAGAAGTTACATGGTAGTTAATTAATTACTTGTATTCTAATTAACTACATTTATTTTTCTTTTTTCTAAAGGCTGTGCTAAAGCTGGAGAAAGATAATTATAATGCCTGGGTGTTCATTGGCCTGGCAGCGTCTGAACTGAATCAGCCTGATCAAGCCCAAGCTGCTTACCAAAAAGCTGCAGAGCTTGAGCCAGACCAGTTGCTGGCATGGCAGGTAAGTCGTTTCACATATGTCCATGTTGTTTCACATTTGTTTGCATTAGGTGAATTTTTACAAGATTCTTAGTTTTTTTTTGTAATACTTTTTATTAATATCACAATACATCAGCATGTACTCATAAAATTTAGATTTTTTGTTCAAAATCAATAAATCAGCCTCACACCTCCTGTATGGGAAACTCTGTCCTTTAAGTCCTTTCACTATTTTATACTGTACACTAATATAATATTTAAAAAGAACATAAAGATGTTGAAATTTTAAATAAGTAAAAAATTATTAATTAAAAATAAATTAACACAATTAATAGTGTGAGTGATTGAAAATGTAATATCTTATCAGTAAGGTCTCTCTCTCTCTCTCTCTCTCTCTCTCTCTCTCTCTCTCTCTCTCTCTCTCTCTCTCTCTCTTTTTCTTTCCTAAGATATGGAGAGTCCACAACATCATTCCAATTACTAGTGGGAATATCACTCCTGGCCAGCAGGAGGAGGCAAAGAGCACCACAGCAAAGCTGTTAAGTGTCACTCCCCTACCCATAATCTCCAGTCATTCTCTTTGCCTCTGTCAATGGAGGAGGTGAAGTTTGGTGCCTGAAGAAATGAATTACCTTTTTGAGTACTTTTCCCGGCAAGCAAGGATTTGGGTTTAGCTGAGTCCACGTCAATCTCTTTAGTAGATTAGAGGTGGCTTTTAAGCAGTTAGGAAGTTGTGAGGTGGTCCTTACTTTATTTCCTAACATCTTGCTGCCCTAGTTATAGAAAGCCAGAGTTGGTTACTCTGTTCTTTCTTTTTTTTTACAGGTCTCTGTAAGGAGTATGTGTCCTTTCACACCTTGTGAGCTGTCTTCTTGACGGACAGCTAGATTGCAGGTAAGTGCTTTTTTTTGTCTTCTAGGTATGGAGACTGGCACTTCAGTGAATTATTTAACTCTGCAACAATTTGGGGACATATTAATCCTTCATATATAGGATTTTATGAGGCAGTATGTAGGCACTAAGTATGTAACAATAAGAGACTAAAGGGTTTATTTCTCCTCATATGGGAAAAGTTTCCTTGTTGGCACTTTTATTGTTATTTTTCTTTCACTTTCAAGTGTGGAAAAAGAGAACTTGGGTTTCAAAAGGCTTTGATAACTAGAGCGACTCTAATTTTTAGGCAGTTTGCTTTTGCTGGGAATGTGCGCTTTTACTTAGCTGCGCAGTTCTGGTCGGCCGGTCATGTGACCAACCGCTCATCCGACACGGAGTGTAGTGGCGTCTTCTCTTCAGTTTGGATCGATAGAGGAGTGGTTTGTGAGCTGCCGGCAGTGTCTCTCTCTGTCTCATTGTTCAGCCTCTGGAGGACGGTAGGACACCTCAGTATATCTGAGGTGTAGAGGTTCTGAGTGTGATTTTCTTTTCAGACTGTTGTTAGTGTACATCGCTCTGATCGTTCCAAGACCTTTTTTAAAGTGACAGTACACTTTATTTTAAGACATTTTATTTTTCTTTGGGAATTTTTTGTTTTTGTTGATATGGAGCAAAAATCTTATTCTCTTGGCAGATGTTTATTATGTCTTGAGGCCTAAATTGAATTACCTATGCATTTCTATACTACATGTTTAGCAAAAACACTAAAGTGTAAAGATACTCTATTGCCCTCTATGCCCAATGTCTTTCAGGATGATGCTGTTCAGGCAATGCCACAGCTTTCTCCTCAAACGTCCCAAGCCTCCATGGTGTCACATACAGTGCCCTGCAGTTCCTCTCAGCCTTTTGGAGGAGTTTATTTGCGATCAGACTTTGCTGCTCAAGTATCTTCTGCAGTATCAGCGGCTTTATCTGCTTTTCCCATGTTGGGAAGCGAAAGAGGAAATTTAAAGATGTGTCAGATAGTAAGGTGTCTGTTCCGTCTGCAGCTATGCAGGTTGCACTCTCATGTCTGATGAGGAGGATACCTCAGTAGCCTCTGAGGGTGAAATCTCAGATTCTGACATTATAATTACTTTTGTCTGATGCTGAAGAAGTAAACTTCAGATTTAAGCTTGAACACCCCTGTGTCTACTGTTAAAGGATGTATTAGCTTCTTTGGACGACTCTGATACTCCTGTCGCTGTCAACCCTAAGAAATCTAATAAACTTAATAAATACTATGTTGTTCCTTCCTCTGTGGAAGTGTTTCCTGTTCCAGACCGTGTGATGGAGATCATTTCACAAGAATGTGAGAAACCTGGGATACCTTTCTCCCCTTCTCCTGTCTTTAAAAATGTTTCCTGTTGCTGACTCCATTAAAGATTCATGGCTCACGGTGCCTAAAGTAGAAGGGGCTATTTCTACACTGGCTAAGAGAGCTACGATCCCTATAGAGGATAGCTGCTCCTTTAAGGATCCCATAGACAAGAAGCTGGAGGCTTATTTGAAAAAGATGTATGTTCATCAGGGTCTTCAGTGGCAACCTGCTGTTTGTATTGCCACAGTAGCAAGTGCTGCATCTTATTGGTGCAATACTTTGTCTGAATCAATTTTAGAAGAGGCTTCGTTGGAGGAGATCCAAGATAGGATTAAGGCTTTTAAACTAGCTAATTCCTTTATTTCTGATGCTAACATACAAGTTATTAGACTGGGAGTCAAGATGTCTGGCTTCACTGTCTTTGCCCACAGGGCTTTGTGGCTAAAATCTTGGTCAGCTGATGTTTCCTCCAAGGACAAGCTTCTGACCCTTCCTTACAAGGGTAAAACCTTGTTTGGACCTGGTCTAACAGAAATAATTTCTGACATTACAGGTGGGAAAGGGTTTTTTCTACCGCAAGAAAAAAAAAACAGGACTAAAGGACGTCAGAGTAATTTTCGTTCCTTTTGTAACTTCAAAGGTCAAACGTCTTCCTCTTCTAAGCAGGAGCAGTCCAAGTCTTCTTGGAAATCCAATCAGTCTTGGAACAAGGGGAAGCAATTAAAGAAAACCTCAGCTGAGTCTAAGTCCGCATGAAGGGTCCACCCCGATCCGGGATCAGATCAAGTGGGGGGCAGACTGTTTTGTCAAGCCTGGATACGGGATGTCCCAGATCCTGTGGACATAGTTTCTCAGGGTTACAAAATATAATTCAAATCTTGCCCTCCAAGGGGCAGATTCCACCTCTCATGACTATCTGCAGATCAGGTAAAAAAAAGAGGCATTCTTGAGCTGCGTTTAGGACCTTTCCTCCCTTGGAGTGATTGTTCTAGTAAGGGAACAGGGTCTAGGATTCTATTCAAATCTGTTCGTGGTTCCCAAAAATGAGGGAACTTTTCGACCCATTTTAGACCTTAAGTGTCTCATCAAGTTTCTCAGGGTACTGTCTTTCAAAATGGAAACCATTTGTTCCATTCTTCCTTTGGTATAAGAGGGTTAGTTCATGGCGACCATAGACCTGAAGGACGCGTATCTTCGTGTTTCCATCCACAGGGATCATCATAAATTCCTGAGATTCGCATTTCTAGACAATCACTTTCAGTTTGTGGCTCTTCCATTTGGGCTTGCCACAGCTCCCAGAATTTTCTCAAAGATTCTGGGGTTCTCTCTTGGCAGTGATCAGGTCTCGGGGAATTGCAGTGGCACCATACCTGGACGACATATTGGTTCAGGCGCCATCTTTTCAACAAGTAAACTCTCATACAGAGATCTTGTTTTTTCTATGTTCCCATGGTTAGAAAATGAATATGGAAAAGATTTCTTTTGTTCCAGCTACAAGGGTGGTTTTCTTAGAGACTATAATAGATTCCCTATCTATGAAAATTTTTCTGACGGAGGTCAGGAAATCCAAAATTCTCTCCTTGCCTCTCTCATCAGTCTACTGTTTAGCCATCAGTGGCTTAATGTATGGAGGTAATTTGTCTGATGGTCGCTTCCATGGACATCATTCCCTTTGCTTGATTCCATTTGAGAGCTCTGCAATTATGTATGCTCAGACAATGGAACGGAGACCATTCGAATCTGACAGGGCACATGTTTCCTGAGACCTTCCTGGGTGATTGTGACCACAGACGCTAGGCTGAGGAGCAGTTTGGGACTCGTTACAGGCGCAGGACTATGGACTCGGCAGGAGTTTGCTCTCCCCATAAACATCTTGGAGTTGAGAACGATTTACAATGCTCTGATGTCTTGGCCTCAATTATCCTTAGCCTGGTTTATCAGGTTTCAGTCAAACAAAAGAAGGAGGTGGCACGGATTATTTAGTGGGCGGGAGCTCACAATTGTTGTCTTTCTGCCATCCACATTCCAGGAGTGGATAACTGGGAGGCGGATTTCCTGAGCAGACAGATATTTCATCTGGGGAGTGGGCTCTCCATCCGGAGGTGTTTTCCAGGTTAATCCTCAAGTGGGGGGAACCGTAGTTTGATCTGATGTCGTCTCGGCGGAACGCCAAGCTTCCAAGGTACGGTTCAGGGTCAAGAGACCTGCAGGCCGCTTTGATAGATGCTCTAGCGGTTCCTTGGGTTTTCGGTCTAGCATATCTGTTTCCTCCGTTTGCGCTCTTTCCACGAGTCATTGCTCGTATCAAACAGGAGAGAGCGTCGGTAATTCTAATAGCTCCTGCATGGCCTCACAGGATCTGGTATACAGACCTAGTGAAGATGTCATCTCTGCCACCTTGGAGGTTGCCTCTGAAGAAGGACCTTCTAACTCAGGGTCCTTTCCTCCATCCAAATCTCGTTTCTCTGAAGCTGACTGCATGGAGATTGAACGCTTAGTTCTAGCTAAGCGTAGTTTTTCTGAGTCGGTCATTGAGACCATGCTACAGGCTTGCACGCCTGTTACTCGCAAATATTACCATAAGGTATGGCGTAAATACCTTTTATTGGTGTGACTCAAAGGGCTACTCTTGGAGTAGGGTCAGGATTCCTAGAATTTTGTCTTTCCTCCAGGAAGGTCTGGAGAAAGGGTTGCCAGTCAGTTCTTCTGATGGGTCAGATTTCTGCTCTATCTATTCTTTTGCATAAGCGCCTGGCCGATGTGCCAGATGTTCAATCTTTTTGCCAGGCCCTGGTTTGAATCAGGCCTGTTTGTAAATCTGTTGCTCCTCCTTGGAGCCTTAACCTTGTTCTTAAAGTTTTGCAGCTGGCTCCGTTTGAGTCAATGCATTCCATAGATATTAAGTTGTTATCTTGGAAGGTTTTGTTTCTTATTGCTATTTATTCTGCTCACAGAGTTTCTGAACTCTCGGCTTTGCAGTTTGATTCGCCTTACCTTATCTTTCACGAGGATAAGGCGGTTTTCCATACTAAATTGGGGTTTCTCCCTAAAGTGGTTTCGGATAGAAATATTAATCAGGAAATTGTTGTTCCTTCTCTCTGTCCTTCTCCTACTCAAGGAACGTCTGTTGAACAACTTGGATGTTGTGCATGCTCTGAAATTCTACCTACAGACAACTAAGGATTTTCGCCAGTCTTCTGCCCTTTTTGTTTGTCAGGAAAGCGTAAGGGACAGAAGGCCACTGCTACTTCTCTTTCACTCTGGTTGAGAAGTATAATTCGTTTTTGCTTATGAGACTGCTGGTCAGCAGCCTCCTGAGAGAATTACGTTTCATTCCACTAGGGCCGTCTCCTCTTCTTGGGCTTTCAATAATGAAGCCTCTGTGGAACAGATTTGAAAGGTTGCAACTTGGTCCTCTCTGCATACTTTTTCCAAATTTTATACTTTTGCCTCTTTTGGGAGAAAGGTTCTTCAAGTGGCAGTCGGGTAATATATATTCTCTGCGCCAATGGGTAAAGGCTCTTTTAACTAATGGAAGCTTCCTCTATGCTTCCTACAGAGGTATTTAGGGAAAGAGTTTGAGAAAAAAGAGCGCTACAAAAGCTAATACCCTATGGAGGTAGAGAAAGAATTATATGTAACAGATGTTTTTCTTAAAAGGGGAAATAATTTTTATTAATTATATAGACTCTTTGTAGAAATTATGTCTTTCTGACTGTGTTTTACAAACTCAATTGTGTATACTTATTGTGTACAGTAAGAATTGATATTACACAGATATATAGCTAAAAATAAAATAAAAAATATAATAAAAAATGAATAACTTAAAGTAGTAAGTTGGCCAACCTTTTTACGCTATTATACATACACAATTAGTAACACTATTTCAATTAAAATTAATTTTAAACATCAAATATTTAAGCTAAAAAACAAGAACAGTAGATCGTTAGCAATAATAAAATGATTAACTTATCCTGAGTGAAACGTTCATAAAAAGTTCATATTAAAAATTCATGTTAGGAATTCATATATAGAGAAAAAATATAGGAAGAAGAGGCTGCAGCCTTTAGGGTGTCGGTTAAGGAATGGCTGCTATGAGCCTATATTAACAGCAAATAGCAGATATTTCTATTTGAACTTATTTGCCCCTCGGTGTGTCGGTCATAGTGGGGAAGCGTTCTGATGTCCTAGATGTAGTAGTTGTGGATTTTACGGGTTTCAAATCCACCATCCACCCAGGTGTTTTCCTTCCGGTAAGTGTATCCGTTTGGTGGGTTTGTATTTTTCTCAATGGAAATCTTTACCTTTTTAGTTTTTGCGGCTTTTATGGCTAAAATCCACCCTATGCCCTGATGATTTTTGTTTACTGTGTCAGTTTCAAATTATCCTTATTCCAGATGGAGGTTTAATAAACAATGGCTATATTTTCTTCTTTTGCGGGTATTGACCAAAGCGTCCGCAATCCATTTTCTCCTTAGTCTGCAAGTTTCCTTGTAGGACTTTATAGCTACCCATGATTGCAGGATAATATGCGATGTTGGTCTTCCGGTCGTGGAAACGCCGATCTTGGAGCTTTTATTTGCAGTGTGCCTGTCCTTATGGCTTCTCTTTTTCCGCTTTCTGTGGAAGTATTTGCCTTTAGATGTTGCTGCTCTGCTCTACGACTCTTCTTTGGGATACCTGTAGCACAGGTGAAGGAGTAATGCAATGTGTTTCGGCTGTAATGGTCAGCCTTTCTCAAACATATCCTTCTGGATTAGTTAGAGGCTTTTTAAACATTTTTTCCTTAATTGATTAATTGGTCCATAATTCCAATTAACATTTGAATTCTTTGTATCAGAAATTAGTCATTTGTTTTGAAGAAGCGTTATCATCTGTCATTATTGCTTTTACTTTGCTTTTTTATATTTTATATGAAAATATACAATCCTTGAAAATATTTATTTATTTTCAATGAATTCCTAACATGAACTTTTAATATGAACTTTTTATGAACGTTTCACTCAGGATAAGTTAATCATTTTATTATTGCTAACGATCTTCTGTTCTTGTTTTTTAGCTTAAATATTCGATGTTTAAAATGAATTTTAATTGAAATAGTGTTACTAATTGTGTATGTATAATAGAGTAAAAAGGTTGGCCAGCTTACTACTTTTAGCTATTCATTTTTTATTATATTTTTTATTTTATTTTTAGCTATATATCTGTGTAATATCAATTCTTACTGTACACAATAAGTATACACAATTAAGTTTGTAAAACACAGTCAGAAAGACATAATTTCTACAAAGAGTCTATATAATTAATGCAAAATTATTTCCCCTTAAGTAAAACATCTGTTACATATAATTCTTTCTCTATCTCCATAGGGCATTAGCTTTTCTAGTGCTCTTTTTTTCTCACACTCTTTTCCTAAATACCTCTTCAAGAGGTGGTACCTTCTGTTTAGGTCTGCATATCTTGTTCTCCCTCCCTTTCATTCCGTGTCCTCTAGCTTGGGTATGGGTTCCTACTAGTCATTGGAATGACGTTGTGGACTCTCCACATCTTTGGAAAGAAAACACAATTTATGCTTACCTCCTTAAATTTCTTTCTTTCCAGATATGGAGAGTCCATGACCCCACCTTTATTTTAGACAGTTATTTTTTTACGAAACTTCAGGCACCTCTACACCTTGGTGTTATTCCTTTTTCCATTTCCCTTCGGTCGAATGACTGGGGATTATGGGTAGGGGAGTGACACTTAACAGCTTTGCTGTGGCGCTCTTTGCCTCCTCCTGCTGGCCAGGAGTGATATTCCCACTAGTAATTGAAATAACGTTGTGGACTCTCCATATCCGGAAAGAAATTTATCAGGTAAGCATACATTTTTTTAATTTTTTTTTATTCTTCTTTTCACTTTTTAAAAATTCTAACACCTTTTGAAGTAGCATCTGAGATATGACTGTTGATTTCAAAACAAGATCATGTGAAATCCCACTTCTCAAAAGCTTAGAACTTTTGAATGAATGATATAGAAAATATGTCTGAAAATGGTCAGGTTTTAATTTACTGCAAAGCATGATAACATGAAATGAGATCACACTTTGTTTTTGTGAGGGAGAGACACTGTTATTTCTAGACAAGACTACAGCTTACGTAGTGCATACAATCTTTAGGAAGGTGGATCTTATTGGTTAGGGTATTGCTAGTTTAGTTTGTAAATGTTTCACTAATTTAGATTTAAAGGGACATAAAGTCAAAATTAAACTTGAATGATTCAGGAAGAGCTTGCAATTGCAAACAACTTTCCAGTTTATTTCTGTTATCATATTTGCTTTGTTCTTTTGGTATCATTTGTTGAATAGTGAACCTAGGTAAGCTAATTGGAGTTTAGGAGTGTGCACACATCTTTAGCACTCCATAGCATCAGTATTTGCAACAATGTGTAGTATTACTATAAACATTGATGCAAACCCTGTTGCCAGATGCCTAAAGAGACGTGCACGCCCCTGAGCTCACCTAGGATTACTCTTTAATAAATGGTACCAAGAGAACTAAGCAAAATTGATAACAGAAGTTGATTAATATCTAATTAGTACATTTGATTAAACTTTCATGCTCTACTTAAACCTATTTCTGTTTGATTTTGACTTTGCTGTCCCTTTTAAAGATCTAAAACCTCACAATTGCACTATAACTATATTATGCATGCAAGCACAAAAAGTCAAAATTCAGTTTAATTCTTACAGTGATTTTAAAAAAGAAGCAAACAGAGGCACCACCATGGCCTAGTACCACCAAACCAAATGGTAATAAAAATAAGACAAATGGTTACTCTCTAACGGGATGGTGCCATTGGGTGCATCACGTTTGTGAGTAACCATTTTTCTTATTTCTATTACCATTTGGTTTGGTGGTACTAGGCCATGGTGGCGCCTCTGCCTCTTTTTTTTTTTTTTTTTTCACCAGGATTCGACCATCCTTTGACAGAGAGCTGCCTCTATTTTTTGGATTGTATGGACTTTGTGTTTGTGTTGCCTCTATGTATTTTTTATTGTATATCTCTGATTGTGAAAATATTGATTAGGAAGCTCCCCCTATGGGAGACTTTGCATTAGTGCAACTTTCTCCTTATTCTATGACAATGATTTTTGATGTTCGTGTGATCTGAGCTAGCTTATTTTTAAGATCTATTTTCTTAGAATTTAAAATCTTCTGATAGAATATTACTTTTAAAGGGACAGTTAACACTTTGTAATATAAAAAGCTTAAACCTTCCAGTGTACTTTTATTATCTATTATTGGCCATTTTATTCCTGTAATTTAAATCTAAAAATGGTTGATTTTCCAGTCCTGAAACTGAAAGAGCGCATGGTAGGCTTCACATCCTTGCCCCATAGCTCTCACTAATGTGATGCTTATCCTATTTTTCTGATAATGCAAACAGGGATTTTGTGAGCACAATGCCATTGTCTATTCCTGTCATTTCTTGACCAGATCTATATATCTATATTTATTGTTGCTAGGTAAGAAAAGTATGACAATGTTAGCAGCTCAGGATACAGTTTTAGAAAGCATGGCTCTTACTGTTCTAAGTTTTTTTAAACCTGACCTTGTTAGCTTATAAGGCCCCTAAAAGTAGATTTAAAGGGACACTCAATCAAAATTAAACTTTCATTGTTCAGATAGAGCATGCCATTTTAAACAACTTTCCAGTTTACTTCCATTAACAAATTGTGCACATTCTTTTTATATTTAAACGTTTTGAGTCACCAGCTCCTACTGAGCATGTGCAAGAATAAGTGTGTATGCATTTGTGAATGGCTGATGGCTGTCACATGGTACGTGTATGCAATTGTGAATGGCTGATGGCTGTCACATGGTACAGGGGGAGTGGAAAAAGACATAACTTTTAAAATTGTCAGAAAAAAATCTACTACTCATTTGAGGTTCAGACTAAGTGCTATTGCATTGTCTTGTTATCTTGCATTTGTTGATTATGCAAATCTACTGTGTTGACTGGTCCTTTAATTGCATAAAAAAAGCTTTCTTTAACACAACCATCACATTAGTAGACATTCAGTTTGTGTTGAAAGAAACATGAACTTGTGATACAGGAGAGCGTTTGCACAATCTGTTTTTTGATTTCCATTTATTGTGTAAGAATGCTTACTTGTTTTGTGATCTGGAAAAGAGGCTCCAAACAGTTTCATACAATTTTATAGCTTCATCAATTAATAAGTCTCAGTTAGTGTTTATTTGCCTTATACTAATTTATATGTGTTACTTATGAAATAAACTTTTTATCATTACATAAAATAACATTTACTTTATCTGTGTTTGGGATCAAGTACATTTTGTAATATGGATTCCAAATTTGCATGAGCATTCGGTTGCATACGACTAACATTGCATTTCTTGCTTTTATCCAGGGCTTAGGAAATTTGTATGAAAAGGTCAATCAGAAGGATTTCAAGGAAAATTTGCCGAATGTATATCAAAAACTTTTGGAACTCTACAAGAGGTAAGAATTTACCATGCAACGGTGGTTTAGAACCCTCCGGATCAGTACTGTCCGTCTATTTATTATTACAGTAGTATGAGTATGTAGTACACAGCCGTTATGTAGTTACCTGAGAAACTCAGACTGCATATTATGCATTTATCCCTTGGGGCTAATTAACATAGTTCAGCATCTCACTTAGAGCAACTAAGTTGCACATTTGGCACCATTGCACGTTAAATACGTGATTGCTATCACACAGAACTATTATTCACTCTACACAATCACTCATGCCTTTAAACTACTCCCCTACAGAGGGCACGTGTAGTCAGTTGATGTTGAGTATACACTTTCTGCAAGTGGTATTTCCTTAAGTTCTCTGCCTATGTGCCACATCATTAAAGGGACAGTACACTGTAAAATTGTTTTCATTATTATATTCTCAATGACTTGTTATACCAGCTTCATAGTATACAATGTATGATAAAATGCATTTTTAGGTTTATTTGTGTATTTGAAGAAGCTTGTTTTGTGCTTTTAAACCATAGCCTATTACAGTGGGTTGAGCTTGTAGGTAATATCAGATCTCATTATGTTATCACTATGTGTACACACACTTGCTTCCTTATCTTATATTGTCTGTAAACCCACGCTCAATACTTAGAGAGAACAATGGAAAATTAACATTTTATTACTTAAAGGGCCATGATACCCAAATGTTAAAACACTTGAAAGTGATGCAGCATAGCTGAAAAAAAGCTGACTGGAAAATATCACTTGAACATCTCTATGTAGAAAAGAAAGATATTTTATCTCAAAATGTCCTAAGTATTCACACCCCATTGTAAAGGACTTTAAGCAGCAAATCAGTATGTCTGTCCCGGGACAGGCAAGGGAGCGAGCTTCGTGCACACTTATCTTATTTCCCTATTCAGCTTAAGGAAGTTTACTATGAAATCTCATGAGAGTTAAGTCAAATCTCATGAGATCACAGTAAAAGAGTTCATGACCTCAGCACTGTTGATGCTGATTGGCCGCAGTTCATTTCTTAATTTATTTATTTTTTACTTGCAGCTGGACAGCAGCTGAAGTATAACTTTTTACACAGGACTTACTCTGGTGAGCTGAGGAAATTGTGAGGTAAAATATCTTCCTTTTTTACATAGAGATGCTCAGGGGATATTTTACGGTCAGCCTTTTACAGTTATACTGCATCAGTTTTAAGTGATTTAGCATATGAGTATTATGCCCCTTTAATTTTCTTTCCTAAGATATGGTAAGTCCACGGCTTGAGTAATTACTTGAGAATATAACTCCTGGCCAGCAGGAGGAGGCAAAGAGCACCACAGTTAAACTGCTAAGCATCACTCCCTTACCCACAACCCCCAGTCATTCTCTTTGCCTTTGGTGCATGGAGGAGGTGAAGTTTTGAGTTAATCTACAAGCAAGTTTTAGGATATAGCAGTATTCCACGTCATTCCTTGCAGTTGGGTAGTGGTGGCTTCAAAGCAGTTAGGAACTTGTAAAGAGGTACTTACTGCATTTTCCTAACAATTGCTTCCCTAGTTTAGAAAGCCAGAGTTGGCTACTCTGTTCTTTCTTTTTCAAAGGTCTCTGTGAAGAACTGTGTCTTCTCATACCTTGTAACTGTCTACATGCCGGACAGCGGAGCAGGTAAGTGCTTTTTCTTCCAGTTGGGGAGACCATGCACTTAACAAATTAAAATACACTGCTTTTTTATTGGGACATAGATAATCCAGTTGTATGAGTTTACACTGTGGCATGAAGCAGGCACTGTAGCATGTGTGAGACTAACATTTAAACTCTTTTAAAAAGAAAGGGTAAAATGTTTTTATTAGGCTTTATTTTCTGACACATATTTACTTGATAAAACAATTCAAGTTTAAACTGAAAGTAAGGCTGAATTTTCTATTTCAGCAGCTTATTCATTTCCCCTTTGCTTTAAAATAAAACTATGCAACATTTTAAAATGTCCGGTTTGAATAACCGGTTATTTCTGGTACTCAGTGTCTCTGTGTCGCAACAGTAATTTGAGCTCGGCAGTTGCGGTCACATGACAGGCTTTACTTCATAACGTTTCTGAGGAAAAATTTGTTTTTCTCAATTTCTGGGTGATCCAGTCTTAATTGGTAGCGGTAAGGCACCTCAGTAATTGAAGTGTGGGGTTGCCTTAGGGGTATTTTAGAAGTTTATTTGATATTTATTAAATGTTTTTTTCTTAACTTTTCTCACATAATTTTAGCTGGGGATCGATCCTAATTTTGGATAAAATGTGTATTTTTTCCTTAGATTATTTTAATTGAATATAAAATCTTTGAAACTTATCTGTACATTTTATTTACTGTTTCACAACATGTCTGATATGGAGCAAGAGCCTGCTATCATGAATTCATGCTTATTATGTTTAGATGCACAAATTGCAGCTCGTATGCAATTTTCTTCTTCATGTGTCAAGAAAACCTTGCAAAATAAAGGTAACATTTTTGAGCCTACTGTCTCTCAAGATGATGCTGTTAAAATAATACCTCAGCTTTCTCCTGCTACGTCCCAGGCCTCAATTGCGTCACATGCAGTGCCCTGTGGTTCCTCTATAACTCCTAGTTGCGTTGATTTAAAAGCAAAAATTGCTGCCCAGGTATCAGCGGTATCTGCTCATTAGCTGCCATTCCCAGATTACAGGGAAAACGCAAGAGGAAATCTAGAAATTCAGAAAGTAAGGTGCCTATCTTTAGTTCTGCTTCCCAAGTTGCCATTTCTCATAAGTCTGATGAGGAAGATACATCGGGACTTTGAGGGTGAAATCTCAAATTCGGACATCTTTGTGCATTGTTAAAGGAGGTTTTAGCTACTTTAGATTACTCCGATACCCCTGTCGTTGTCACTCCTAAGAAATCTAGTAAACTTAATAGTTTCTTTGATGAACCTTCCACTTCAGAGGTTTTTCCTGTGCTGGACCGTGCTAGGGAGATTATCTCACAGGAATGGGAGAAACCAGGGGTGTCTTTTTTTTCCCGTCTCCCATTTTTAAGAAAATGTTTCCTGTCAAGGACTCCATCACAGAGACAGAACTTCTTTTCACTTTCTGCGATGAGATTTTTTTAGTGAAAATTTTTCTGCAGGTCATTTTTAAATAAAATAAAATTGTAAATTTGTCAGTTACACTAAAGCACCAGATCAATTGCAATGTGTTGGTTAACGGGAGAATAAAGCAATATTTAAAGTTGTATAATCTAGTGCAGTAGTTGAAAATTGAATTACAAATTAGCTGCAGACAAAAAAGTAATTGTAAAATGTCTCTTGAATTAATTTGTTTCCTTTTTCTCTTAGTCTAACATAGAAATGTAGTAATAAAAAAGGTGCATTGCTCATACGAACATCTTACATTCAGAGGAAAACAGCTTTGCAGACTGTGAAAAGCTAGGGAACGAGCTTGCAAAAATCTCAGAGCCAGACAACAATTAATTCACTGCTCCTTTGCAGCACTACTGCATATTTGACTGTTGTCTTCAAACAGCACTTTGCTCTGGATGCACTGTGTTAAGGAAAACTTATACAATGCAGCCAGAGAACAACTCTGTTTAAAAAGAACAGCCTAATGTGTAGCAGCGCTGAAAGTTAAAGTTCCTGTTCTTTCTGCAGACATGCTGCATTTTCTGCGATGACATCTCAGATCACTCTATGTTCTGCCTTGGGGGACTCCATTAAAGACCCTTGGTATACTGTACCCAAAGTTGAAGGGGCCATTTCCACAATGGCTAAAAGAACCACTATTCCTATTGTGGATAGCTGCTCTTTTAAGGATCCGATGAACAAAAAGCTGGAGGCTTATTTGAAAAAGATTTATGTTCATCAAGGTCTCCAATGGCAACCTGCGGTGTCTATTACCACCGTGACTAGTGCGGCACCTTATTGGTTCGACGCCTTATCTGATTCTCTTCAAGTAGAGACTTCCTTGGATGAAATTCAGGATAGGATTAAAGCTCTTAAGTTGGCCAATTCCTTTATTGCAGATGCCATTTTACAGGTTGTTAGACTAGGAGCTAAAACTTCTAGTTTCGCTGTCCTAGCCTGCAGGGCGTTATGGTTGAAATCCTGGTCTGCGGACGTTGTCTCTAAAGTCAAGCTTCTGGTGATTCCTTACAAGGGCAAAACCTTGTTTGGACCCGGTTTGGCAGAAATTATCTCTGATATTACGGGTGGAAAAGGGTCTTTTCTACCTCAAGATAAGAAGAATAGGCCTACAGGACGTCAGAGTAATTTTCGTTCCTTTCGTAACTTCAGAGGAAAGCCTTCCCCTTCTTCTTCCAAGCAGGAACAAGCCAAGTCTTCTTGGAAACCCAATCAGTCTTGGAACAAGGGGAAATAATCAAAGAAACCTGCAGCTGATTCCAAATCAGCATGAAGGGTTTGCCCCCGATCCAGGATCGGATCAGGTGGGGGGCAGACTTTCTCAGTTCTCTCAAGCCTGGATAGTTTCCTTCTCTCAAGATTATCTGCAGACCAGATAAAGAGAGAGACGTTCTTGAAATGTATACAACATCTTTCCTCCCTGCGAGTGATAGTTCCAGTTCCTGTGCAGGAACAGTGTCACGGGTTCTACTCCAACCTATTTGTGGTTCCCAAAAAAGAGAGAACTTTCCGTCCCATTCTAGACTTGAAGTGTCTAAACAAGTTTCTCAAAGTTTCATCCTGCAACATGGAGACTATACGCTCCATTCTTCCTTTAGTACAAGAGGGTCAGTTCATGACAACCATATCCTGAGATTTGCCTTTCTGGACAAACATTTCCAGTTCGTTGCCCTTTCATTTGGTCTAGCCATGGCTCCCAGAATTTTTTCAAAGGTTCTGGGGACTCTTTTGGCAGTGATCCGTTCTTGCGGAATTGCTGTGGCACCTTACCTGGATGACATATAGGTTTAGGCGCCATCTTTTCAACAAGCAAAATCTCACATATTGTTGTCTTTTCTTCGTTCCCACAGAATGTGAATCTGGAAAAAAGCTCCCTTTCCCCTGCTACAAGAGTAGTGTTCTTAGGGACCATAATAGATTCTCTATTGATGAAGATTTTTATGACAGAAGTCAGGAAAAACAAAATAATTTCCTCTTGCCTCTCTCTTCAGGCTACTGCTCATCCTTCAGTGGCTCAATGTATTGAGGTAATTGGTCTGATGGTGGCTTCTATGGACATAATTCATTTTTCTCTATTCCATTTGAGAGCTCTCCAGTTGTGCATGCTCAGACAATGCAATGGTGACCATGCAGATCTATCTAAGAGAATAGATTTAGATCAGCCGTCAAGGGATTCTCTCCCGTGGTAGATCTCTCAGGAACATCTGTCTCAGAGCACATGCTTTCGGAGACCTTCCTGGGTGATCATGACCACGGACACCAGCCTGCTGGGCTGGGGAGCAGTCTGGAACTCGTTAAAAGCTCAGGGCCTTTGGACTCGGGAGGAGTCTGCTCTTCCCATCAACATCTTGGAGTTGAGGGCGATTTGCAATGCTCTATTGGCTTGACCTCAGTTGTCCTCAGCCCAGTCAGACAACATAACCTCTGTGGCTTACATCAATCACCAGGGAAGAACTCGGAGTTCCTTAGCCATGAAGGAGGTTACTCAGATTCTTCAGTGGGCAGAGACCCACAATTGCTATCTATCTGCCATTCACATTCTAGGAGTAGACAACTGGGAAGCGGATTTTCTGAGCAGATTGACTTTTCATCCCGGGGAGTGGGAACTCCATCTGGAGGTGTTTTCCAGCTTAGTCCTCAAATGGGGGGTACCGGACTTAGATCTGATGGTGTCCCGTTAGAACGCCAAGCTTCCAAGGTACGGTTCAAGGTCAAGAGACCGGCAGGCTGTTCTGATAGATGCTCTGGCGGTTCCTTCGGTTTTCAGGTTGGCATACCTGTTTTCTCCGTTTGCTCTCCTTCCATGCGTCATTGCTTGTATCAAACAGGAGAGGGCGTCAGTGATTCTAATAGCCCATGCGTTGTTTCACAGGATCTGGTTTGTAGACCTAGTGGAGATGTCATCTCTCACACCTTGGAGACTACCTCTGAGGAAGGACCTCCTGATTCAGGGTCCCTTCCTTCATCCAAATCTTGTTTCTCTGAAGCTGACTGCTTGGAGATTGAACACTTAATTCTGTCTAAGCGTGGTTTTTCTGAGTCGGTCATTGAGACCATGATTCAGGCTCGCAAGCCTGTTACTAGAAAGATTTACCGTAAGATATGGCGTAAATATCTTTATTGGTGTGAATCCAAGGGCTACTCTTGGAGTAGAATTAGAATTCCTAGAATTTTATCTTTTCTTCAGGAAGGCCTGAAGAAGGGATTGTCAGTCAGTACCGTGAATGGTCAGATTTCTGCTTTATCAGTTTTACTACATAAACGTTTGGCGGTTGTGCCAGATGTGCAATCTTTTTGTCAGGCCTTGGTCAAAATCACGCCTGTCTTGGAGCCTTAAAGGAACAGTCTATTCCAAAATAAACTTTCATGATTCAGATAGAGAATGTAATTTTAAACAATTTTCCTATTTACTTTTATCACCAATTTTGCTTTGTTCTCTTGGTATTCTTAGTTGAAAGCTAAACCTTGGAGGCTCATTTGCTAATTTCTAAGCCCTTGAAGTCCGGCATTTTGACAGTGTTTCACCACTAGAGGATGTTAGTTCATGTGTGTCATATAGATAACACTTTGCTCAAGCACGTGAAGTTCCAGTGAGCAAGTTTTTAATGGCTAAAATGGATGTCTGTCAAAAGAACTGAAATAAGGGGGCAGTTTGCAGAGGCTTAGATACAGGTTAATCACTGAGGTAAAAAGTGTATTTATATAACTGTGTTAGTTATGCAAAACTAGGGTATGGGTAAAAAAGGGATTATCTATCTTTTTAAATAATAAAAATTCTGGTGTAGACTATCCCTTTAACCTTGTTCTTAAAGTTTTACAGCTGGCTCTGTTTGAGCCGTTGCATTCGATAGACATTAAGGGCCCCATCCGATATGCAGCTTCGCCCGCAAAAGCCGCGGGTTTGGTATCCTATATACAGCGCCGCATATAAATGCGGCACGTATATTTCACCCGTCGGACGTAGTTTTTTCCCCCATAGACTAACATATAAAACCCGCGCAATTTGGTATCCAATATCCAGCGCAAGGCCTTACGTGGCGAAAATTGAGAAAACTTACTCCATTTTCACCTCGCCATAAAAAGCAGCCGTTGCAGGCCTTGCGCTGAGTATGGGAGCATTGTAACTCCCTAAAATGCCTGCAAAAATAGTATGTCAACCGCAATCCCCCACCTCAATACCTAATAAAGTGTTTAACCCCTAAACCGCCGCTCCCGGACCCCGCCGCACCTACATAAAGTGTTTAAACCCTAAATCCCGGACCTCGCTGCCACCTACATTTAATTTAATAACCCCTAATCTGACCCCCCTACACCGCCGCCACCTACATTAAATATATTAACCTCTAATCTGACCCCCTACACCGCCTCCATTTACATTAAATATATTAATCCCTAATCTGACCCCCCTACACCGCCACCACCTACATTAAATGTATTACCCCCTAAACCTAAGTCTAACCCTAACACCCCCCTAACTTAATTTTTTAAATAAATATAAATAATATTAATATTATTAACTAAATTATTCCTACTTAAAACTAAATACTTACCTATAAAATAAACCCTAAGATAGCTACAATATAATTAATAATTACATTGTAGCTATTTTAGTATTTATATTTATTTTACAGGTAACTTTGTATTTATTTTAACTAGGTACAATAGCTATTAAATAGTTAATAACTATTTAATAGCTACCTAGTTAAAATAATTAAAAAATTACCTGTAAAATAAATCCTAACCTAAGTTACAAATACACCTAACACTACACTATCAATAAATTAATTAAATACATTAACTACAATTATCTAAAATAAAATACAATTAAATAAACTAAACTATATTACAAAAAACAAACACTAAATTAAAAAAAAAAAAAATATTACAAGAAGTTTAATCTAATTACACCTAATATAAGCCCCCTAATAAAATAAAAAAGCCCCCCAAAATAATAAAATGCCCTACCATATACTAAATTACAAATAGCCCTTAAAAGGGCCTTTTGCGGGGCATTGCCCCAAAGTAATCAGCTCTTTTACCTGTAAAAAAAAGAACAATCCCCCCCCAACATTACAACCCACCACCCACACACCCCTGCTCTAAAACCCACCCGATCCCCCCTTAAAAAAACCTAACACTACCCCATTGAAGATCACCCTACCTTGAGCCGTCTTCACCCAGCCGGGCACCAGTGGTCATCCGATGGGGCAGAAGACGACATCCGGACTGGCAGAAGTCTTCATCCTATCCGGGCAGAAGAGGACATCCGGACTGGCAGAAGTCTTCATCCTATCCGGGCAGAAGAGGACATCCGGACCGGCAGACATCTTCATCAAAGCGGCATCTTCTATCTTCATCCATCCGACGAGGAACGGTTCCATCTTGAAGACCTCCGTTGCGGAACATCCTTCTAGGCCGACGACTACCCGACGAATGGCTGGTCCAAGATGGCGACACCTCTACACCTTGTTTTTCTCCATTTTCCTTCGGTCGAATGACTGGGGGTTGTGGGTAAGGGAGTAATACTTAGCAGTTTAACTGTGGTGCGCTTTGCACCACAGTAATTACTCAAGCCGTGGACTCGCCATATCCGGAAATAAATAAATTTATCAGGTAAGCATACATTTTGTTCATCCTGCACCCCACTGAGTTTAATTTCTTTCGCTGGCTGTGTTTACTTAGGCTTATCAATAGCATAGACTCCAGTATAGAAACTTTTAGTACAGGTGGGGATACCATAGGTTAAATCAAATGCCAAAATAGGGGTAAAGGAGCTACTTGTAAACAATTTAATTCACTCCACTTGGTAAAATGGAGTATTGGGAACACTTTAAACTGTCCCTTTAAGGCGTACAAAGGGAGGAGTTACTTATGACAAATTAATGTCAACTTTATCAACCTAAATAAAAAGACCTGGGAACGAACAATAGCATAATCGCTTGTTCTATGGCTAGTTACCACCCTAGAAGTAGCCTCTTTTTGCTCAATATGTGCCTTTCAGAGAAGATCTTTCCTGTAGCATATCAGTCTGATCCTGACTTCACAGTACAGTCCAGCACCGAAATACCAGGCAATCCCTCACTGAATGAGAGAAACGGCAAAACCCCAGACATACGTTTCGGCCTAGTACTGCAAAGTCAGGATCAGACTGATATGCTTCAGGAAAGTTCTTATCTGTGAAAGGCACATGTTGAGCAAAAAGAGGCTGCTTTTTGGGTGGTAACTAGCCATAGAACAAGCTATTATGCTATTGTTCATTCCCAGGTTGAGCGCGTCTCTCTTTTTATTTATGCAAATTATGAAACTTAGGGAAGTCTCCCTAAGTGTGATGCGGGAATCCAGACGTGGACCTGTTGCTCAGTGTGCCTAGAGGGATATGGCTGCACCTCACTGACGAGGCTTACAATAGGCTGAAACGTACGTCTGAGGTTTTGCTGTTTCTCTCGTTCAGAGAGGGATTGCCTGGTGTTTCGGGGCTGGACTGTACTGTGAAGTCAGGATCAGACTGATATGCTTCAGGAAAGTTCTTCTCTGTGAAAGGCACATGTTGAGCAAAAAGAGGCTGCTTCTTGGGTGGTAACTAGCCATAGAGCAAGCTATTATGCTATTGTTCGTTCCCAGGTTGAGCGCTTCTCTCTTTTTATTTATGCAAACTTTATCTACCTATTAGAGATCATCTCCAGAATTATCAAAATGTTACAAATTTCATTTAATATTGATTATTAACACTACAATATATTTAAAGGGACAGTCAACACCAGAATTTTTATTGTTTAAAAAGATAATAATACACGTTTTACCTCTGTAATTACCTTGTATCTAAGCCTCGGCAAATAGCCCCCTCATTTCAGTTATTTTGACAGACTTGCATTTTAGCCAATCAGTGCTCACTCCTAGGTAACTTCACTTGCGTGAGCTCAATGTTATCTATGAAACACATGATTGATTGGTGGACACGATATGTCACTTTTTATGGTGATATACTCAATTAGATATTAATTCTCATTTACTCCTATTATCAAATTTTCTTCATTCTCTTGCTATCTTTATTTAAAAAGCAGGAATGTGATGCATAGGAGCCAGCCCATTTTTGGTTGAGATCCTGGGTTATGCTTGCTTATTGGTGGGTAAATGTAAGCCTCCAATAAGCAAGCGCTATCCATGGTGCTAAATCTAAAATGGGCTGGCTGCTAAGATTTACATTCCTGCTTTTAAAATAAAAATAGCAAGAGAACGAAGAACAATTGTTAAAAGGAGTAAATTAGAAAGTTACTTAAAATTTCATGCTCTATCATGAAATAAAAACATTGGGTTCAGTGTCCCTTTAATGAAATTATTTACATACCGCAAATGCAGTCATTACAAAAATGGTTGTAAAAGCTTCTCTGGGATCCACTTTGTTCAGAAATAGCAGATATACATGGCTTTGCCATTCTTTTTGGTAATTACAGGCCGCTAATAGCAGCTTTGCACCACACTTCTAATATCCCAGACAGTGAAGGGGCTAATTAGTTTGCTTGTTAGGGTAATATTATTGTAGTGCAGGTATTACCCACCCACCTGACACCTTCCACCAGACTGATCCCTAGGTGATCCCTCCCAAACAGCTCTCTTCTCTTTGCCCCCCACCCATCCCCATCTTAGGTACTGGCAGACAGCCTTTATATGGTAAAGGGGGAACGATCAGTTCTTCCTAACCATTTGAAAACAGAAGCCCCTGTCCCAGACTGCAGTCTATGCTGTCAAAGCTTACAGCAGGGACTGCATCATGCACCAAAGTTTAGCTACTCTGGGCAAAGTACTATGTGACGTAGTACCTATGTCCATTTGGCTTAAGGGGTTTTAAACATAAACTTACCGCTGTATAATCATTCATTTTATAGGCAAGGAAAGCACTGAACTCTTTTGTCATGAAAAACATGTATTTTCATAATCCCTAACAATTTAAATCTAGACAAAGAGACAGAATATAACTCTGACTCCAATCTATACTTACACTATACATAGTAACACCCAGTTCTCCCTCACTGCTTATCTGCAAAAGAGAAAAAAGAAAATGTTAAAGTATCTGATTCATATTTGTTTCCTACTGGAGAAATGTGCTTTAGCCCTATCACATAGTCTTTTCAGTTGGTTAGTATGAGTTATAAGGAAGACCTTCAATCTAGCCACTATTGGCTTGATTTATCAAGCCTTCTCCTCACCTATGACTGCAGGTTCTCACAAGAGAACCTGCAGTCAGGATTTATCAAGCAGCGGTCATTAGAATTTCAATCTCCCCGGTCTCGTCCAACCAGGGAGATTGACAGCTCCTGCCAGTGCATGATCTGCTGTGCACGGGCAGGGGACGGTGTTGCACGCAAGTGCAATGGTAAATTCTGGCAGGGGATTGCTGTCCGCCAGAGGTGAGCTGGGATGGACAGGGGAGAATATGTACACCCCTGTCCACTCTCGCTTGATAAATCGAGCCCTGTGTGTTCTAAGTGTGATTATGCCATGTCAGTCTTAGTAGCCTAGATCAGTGCTTAGCCTATGGCTCTTTCTAATGTAATAAATTATAGTGTAAATGGTAGATTGCATGCAACATGTAAGTAAATGGTTAATTGGATTAAATAACTGCAAGTCATACAGGACATTTCCCACAGCCTTTTGTGATAAGAAACCAATTTGTGTATAATATGTGTTCTGGGTCTGTGTTTATTAATGCAAAAGAGAATTGTCCAGCACTTACTGAATTCAGGTGCACGCTACAGGGGTTCTGCATACACCCCAAATGCAAACTTCAAAAGTCCAAAGAATGGGCAGCACCACTTGGTCAAATGTTCAAAATGTTTATTGGGATATCACATAAACATATCCGGACAACGTTTCGGTCCAACATGATTAAGGTCAGTTGCCCTGATATCTTTATGGGATGTCCCAATAAACATTTTGAACCTTTGACCAAGTGGTGCTGCTACTTCTTTGGACTTCTGTGTGTATCAAAACATCTCTAAATTTATATCCCTTTTAAAAGCTGTTGTTGGCAACAAATAATCTTTGAGTTAACTACCAACAAGCATTTCATGTAATCATATCCTAAGGTTATCTTTTTAATTGTTTGCATTTTAGTTCTGACAAACAGAAGTGGTGTGAAGTCGGCAATAAGCTGATCGATTTATATCACCAAGAAAAGAAGCAATTGCAGGTGAGATTTCCATAAGAATTATTAAAAGTCAATGGCTTAAAGGGACACTGAACCCAATTTTTTTTCACGATTCAGATAGAGCATGAAATTTTAAGCAACTTTCTAATTTACTCCTATTATCAATTTTTCTTCGTTCTCTTGCTATCTTTATTTTAAAACCAGTAATGTAAATCTTAGCAGCCAGCCCATTTTAGGTTCAGCACCATGGATAGCGCTTGCTTATTGGAGGCTTATATTTACCCACCAATAAGCAAGCATTATCCAGGTTCTCAACCAAAAATGGGCCGGCTCCTATGCATCACATTCCTGCTTTTTAAATAAAGATAGCAAGAGAACCAAGTAAAATTTATAACAGGAGTAAATTAGAAAGTTGCTTAAAATTGCATGCTCTATCTGAATCATGAAAGAACAAATGTGGGTTTAGTGTCCCTTTAAATGGACTGCAAAGTGAAAATTAAAGGAACATGAAACACACATTTTTTCTTTCATGATTGAGATAGAGCATACATTAAAAAAAAATCAACTTTCAAATGTACTTCTATTATCAATTTTGCTTCATTCTATTGGAATAATTTATTTAAGGAGCAACAATGCACTACTGGGAGCTAGCTGAACACATTGTAAAGTGGTATATATGTGCAGCTACCAATCAACAGCTTGCTCACAGCTCCCTAGCCTACCCAGGTATGCTTTTCAACAAAGGATACCAAGAGAACTAAGCAAAATTAGATAATAGACATAAATTGCAAAGTTGTTTAAAATGATATGTTCTATCTGAATCATTAAAGAAAAATAATAAGGTTTCATGTCTGTAAACTTTAGTTTAGGTAGAGCATGCAATTTAAACAAACTAAAAATCTTTTCCAATATTCTGTTTTGTTCTGTTTGTATCCTTTGTTGAAGAGTGAACCGAGGTAGATACATAGGCACTCAAGGCAATGCATGTGCATTTAGCATTCTAAGCATCTGTATACCATTATTTGTAGCAATGCTATACTTTGTTGCAATCACTGGCGCCATGGAATGTTAAATACACATGCATGTTCCTGAGCTCCTTTGACCAACGGTACAAAGAAAATGGAGCAACTTTGATAATAAAATTAAATTGGAAGTTTTTTTTTTATTGCAGTTATTTAGAAGCAAAATATAAACTCTCTATGATTCAGATGTGTGTATATTAGTTTGTAGATATGAAAACCAGCTTAGTTTTACCTCCCTTCTTGTACTTTTTAGGTGCTGATATTCATAATGTAATGGCTGACTTTTTTTTTTATTTAATAACCTTTATAGATCATAAATCAGTGCTGCCTTATATTTGACTTTGGGTAAATTCTTGATTGCAACACAATAGCTCTATTTTATTTGATACTATCTTGTTGTTTGAGATATTGTCAAGTCCTACAAAATATTTGTTGAGTTTAGCATATTATAAGCACTTGTGTATGTCTTGCAGACATTAGGTAAGAGCTATTTTGTAATGTAGATGGTCTACAATAGGTACCCTTTGCACCTATTAAGCTACAGGTTTGATGGAGTATAATATTTACTTGCTAGAAGATGTAGAACTTTAAGCAATGACACATTTTGGTAGACAATTTATTTGATTATAAAAATATCACAAAGGGGTGTTATTTGTTTCCCCACTGCTCATTTCAAATAACTCTCTATAGACTTATGTGGCACCAGTGTTGTTCTTTTAACACTACTATTGCTAATGTTTTTTTATTGGATGTACATTTTTATTTTATGGACAGGCTGCTCAAACATTGCACCAGTTAATCAAGGTAAAGAAAGATGAAGGTGTAAAAGCCAATGAACTTTATCAGCACTGGAAAAAGATGACCCAACTTTTGGAAGATGATGTAGAGCACCAGGACAATGAGACCCAACAATTGGTAACCAACAGGAATCTGAATTAAGTGCTCTGTTTATTATGAGGCTTTTTAAAACCTTTAGTCTGATCTCTTAATCAACAAGATCACTCAACCTTGTCTCTAATGGCTTGATGATCAAAATTTCTCCAGCTTGGAGAGAAATTATGGTGCATACTTCACAGGGGCTGAACTCACTGAATTGTCTAAGAAAAGGGTGGAATTTGGAAGTTTCAGAGATATTAAAGATGACTCCTATAGAAAGTAATTAAGCTCTATGAGATAGAGAAACTCACAAGGGAGAATTAAGTTAACAGGGGAGCACCTGGCATTTATATAAAGCCTTAGTTTGCTGAAAATACACATTGAACTGAAATGTTTTCATGAGAATTGTTAGATTCAGATAGGGCTAGATTTATCAATCTGCAAAGAGGACAGGATTCATATGTTGTGACCCTGTCCCGCATTTGATTGTAGATTGTGGGGCTTAAAGTCATATTTATATATGTGCAGTATATTTTAGCAGTTAAGCATAGCAATGAAAATGGTTTGTATACATAATAAATATTTTAATAGCATTTAGAGTTGTTAGCAAAATGTGCAGTCCAGGAACACACCCATTTAAAGATACCTTGAGCGTTGTTTATATTATCTATATATTATCCTGTGGCCAGTTAAATAAATTAATAAATTGACTTGAGCACTTATCAACCAATCACTGTATAGAATGTTGTAGCATTTGGGTTCTGCAGAATGTGACAGTGGGAAAAAAACAACACAATTTTCTTAGTTACACCAGAATATTTATTGTTTTAAAAGATATATAATCCATTTATTACCCATTCCCTAGTTTTGCATAACCAACACAGTTCTAATAATACATAATTTACCTCTGTGATTATCTTGTATCTAAGCCTCTGCAAACTGCCCCTTATTTCAGTTCTTTTGACAGACTTGCATTTTAGCCAATCTTTGCTGGCTCCTAGAAACTCCAGGTGCGTGAGCACAGTGTTATCTATATGAAACACATAAACTAACACCCTCTAGTGGTAAAAAACTGTCAAAATGCCCTGAGATGAGAGGCGGCCTTCAAGGGCTTAGAAATTAGCATATGAACCTCCTATGTTTAGCTTTCAACTAAGAATACCAAGAGAACAAAGCAAAATTGGTGATAGATGTAAATTTGAAAATTGTTTAAAATGACATGTTCTATCTGAATAATGAAAGTTTGTTTTGGACTAGACTGTCCCTTTAAAGGGACATGAAACCCAAAAACTTTCTTTCATGATTGAGATAGACCATACAATTTTAAACAACTTTCCAGTTTACATATATCTCTAATTTGCTTCATATTTTTATTACTTTTAAAGCTAGGGAAACCTCTGTTATAACATGACAGGACCCATTACTTTATTGAGATTAGAAGTTTACACATATTTCTTCAATATCTAAACAAATAGTAAATTAAAACAACATAATGTTGAGAAGACGGAGTGATATAAAACAAAAGTCCCATGAGTTCTAATTAGAATAACTGTAACACACCGTATTGTGTATATAAAATGTATGTCCTCATTCTAGCTCATAACTGCATTTGACAACACCATTGCTTGTGTGGAACAAGTACCCGGGGAAGAGCACCAGAAGCTTTGCCAACACTTCATCGTCTGCTTGTCTAAGGTAATTTGTGCCAGCACATACTGATTTAAAGTGATGTTAGAGTGTGTATGCACTATGTATTGGGCTTGAAATCAAGCTGCAAAACAAATCTATCATGAAGCTATGTAATCCTGGAGTAGTTTACTAAGTAAGAGTACAGTGAACTTGTTAGGAAAAAAATAAATAAAACAGCTTTAACTTAACCATTTTGTTTCCTAAGATATGGTGAGTCCACGGTTTCATCAATTACTGTTGGGAATACCACTCCTGGCCAGCAGGAGGAGGCAAAGAGCACCACAGCAAAGCTGTTATAAAGTGTCAGTAAACTTTAAAAATAATGTTATATAATTCTGCACATAGTGCAAAATTATATAACATTATATTAGCCAAACATTATAAAACATAATTGTACCTTATTAATTTAAAAAAACAAACGCTGTTTTACAGACCCGCTCTCTGCTGAGCGGGTCTGTTATATTTAGTCAGCGCATCGGGCCAGCTGTATAGTCACAGCCCGGCCCGTCTGCGCCATAAGACTGTGTAGCTTGCTCCTGTGACAGGAGCGAGCTGCACTTAGTGCTATGGCGCGGTCGGGCCGGGCTGTGACTATACAGCTGGCCCGATGCGCTGACTAAATATAACAGACCCGCTCAGCAGAGAGCAGAGAGCGGGTCTGTGAAACAGCTTTGTTTTTTTAAATTAATAAGGTACAATTATGTTTTATAATGTTTGGCTAATATAATGTTATATAATTTTGCACTATGTGCAGAATTATATAACATTATTTTTAAGGTTTACTGTCCCTTTAAGTATCATTTCCCTTCCCACAACCCCCATTCATTCGCTTTGCCTCTGTTAATGGAGGAGGTGACGTTTTTGGTGTCTGAAGAAAATGGGATTTCTTTTGCTTCAAGCAAGATTTATTATTTTGAAAACCAGAGTAGGTTTGCTCTGGTCTTTCCTATGTTCTGGGTATAGCTGTAGTCCACGTCAATCTCTTCAGTAGAGTAGTGGTGGCTTTGAAGCAGTTAGGAACTTGTGAGGTGGGCCTTGCTGCGATTTCCTAACTTTGTTGCTGCCCTAAAATAGAAAGCCTGAGTAGGTTTACTCTGATCTTTCTTTTTTCTAAAGGTCTCTGTGAGGAGTGGCTTCCTCTCCTACCGGGTAGGCTGTCCTCCTGTCGGACAGCTAGAGGTGCAGGTAAGTGCCTTTTGTCTTCTGGGGAAAAAATTTACAGAAGGAGGCTGACACTGAAGGGTTAAACTGGGCTCCCCAAAAAGATTTACAGACTGCATTAATTTATGGGACCGCACTCTTAGTTTGGGGTTAATTGGCAGGGGGCAGGCACACAAATATGCATGTGATTTGGAGACTAAGTTAATCTTTTCTATGGAAATGGAGTTAACTCTTGTTTGGTGGCTTAAGGTTTTTTTTTTATTGAAATTAATTGCGTATTATAATCTTGCAATATTGACTTCATAAGGAAGAGTTATTTGCTTGCAGTTCTTAACTGTATCTGACGTATCTCAGGAAGTGGTTTACTTTCGTTTTCACATTGGCTGGAAGCGCGCGCTTTTAATTCTATGGTGCAGCTCCTCTAGCCGATCTCTCCTCATTCTAGTTCCATTTCTAAGAATCGAACAGATTGCGACTGTGTTGTGAGGATAAATTCTCTTGTGGCTTGAGTTTAGCTCACAAGTGGAGCAGGTGGGCACCTCAGTCACAGAGTGTGGTGGTGTCCTGTACAGGTTATTAGATTTAACCTGTTGCTTGCTGTCTACTCTTTTTTTTATCCCTGAGGTATAATTTAAAGTATGTTAACATAAGTTTGATAATTACATAGTGTGGGCATGAATTGTCTGGTCAAGCCAAGTTTTTGCGCATTTTTACAATTTTAGGGGACAGTACCTTATTAAATATATTTTATATTTCTTTATATTTGTTTGTCAAATATTTTTATTAGCATCATGGAGGATTCTGCTCCTATATACAGGTGCCGTCTGTGTGAGAACCAATTTGTGCCACCCTTACAGATTTGTTTCTCATGTATAGAGAGGAGTCTTAAAGGACACTGAACCCAATTTTTTTCTTTCATGATTCAGATAGAGCATGCAATTTTAACCCCTTAGTGACCAGACCACTTTTCAATTTGTTGACCATCTGGGACCAAGGCTATTTTTGCATTTCTGCGATGTTTGTGTTTAACTGTAATTTTCCTCTTACTCATTTACTGTACCCACACATATTATATACTGTTTTTCTCGCCATTAAATGGACTTTCTAAAGATATGATTATTTTCATCATATCTTATAATTTACTATAAAAAAAAATATAAAATATGAGGAAAAAATGAAAAAAAATGCACTTTTTCTAACTTTGAGCCCCAAAATTTCTTACACATCTACAACCACCATAAAATACCAATGCTAAACAGTTTCTAAATTTTGTCCTGAGTTTATAAATACCCAATGTTTACATGTTCTTTGCTTTTTTTGCAAGTTATAGGGCAATAAGTACAAGTAGCACTTTGCTATTTCAAAACCATGTTTTTTCAAAATTGGCGATAGTTACATTGTAACACCAATATCTGTCATGAATCCCTGAATAACCCTTCAAATGTATATATTTTTTAAAAGAAGACAACCTAAGGTATTAAACTTGGGGTATTTTGACTTTTTTCATGCAACCATTTTACCACCAATCTATGCCAAAGTTTGGGGGGGAAAAAAAATAATTAGATTTTTTGACAAAATAGCAATTTAAGAATACATTTACTGATAATATTAAGGGTTACTGCCAAATAACACCCTCATATGTCTTCAGCAGCATCTCCTGGGTACAGTGATACCACCCATGTATAGGTGTGTCGGGTTCTCGGGGGGCTAAAAGCTCTTATTTTTAGGGAGCGCATTCCAGTTTTTCAACTTGGAATTTTCACATCGGTCATCATGCACCCATGTCCTATTTGGGACATTTCTGAAGCTGGTCAATGGAATTTACCCCCATCAAACCATATATTTTTGAAAAGTAGACACCCTAGGGTATTTCAAATGCTTGTATTTTAACACTTTCCATGCACTAATTCAACCACCAGTCTTTGTCAAACTTTTGGGTAGTCATTATTTTGTGTTATTTTTCACACACATTGTACTTTAGGCATGGATTCTCAGTTCCTGTTATGTGTTACTACCAAAAAAAAACTCAATATGTGTTTAACAACATCTCCTGAGTACAGTGATACCACCCATGTATAGGTGTGTCGGGTTCTCTGGGGGCTAAAAGGCCTTAATTTTAGGAAGCGCATTCCAGTTTTTCAACTTGGAATTTTCACATCGGTCATCATGCACCCATGTCCTTTTTGGGACATTTCTGAAGCTGGTCAATGGAATTTACCCCCATCAAACCATATATTTTTGAAAAGTAGACACCCTAGGGTATTTCAAATGCTTGTATTTTAACACTTTCCATGCACTAATTCAACCACCAGTCTTTGTCAAACTTTTGGGTAGTCATTATTTTGTGTTATTTTTCAAACACATTGTACTTTAGGCATGGATTCTCAGTTCCTGTTATGTGTTACTACCAAAAAAACCCTCAATATGTGTTCAACAACATCTCCTGAGTACAGTGATACCACCCATGTATAGGTGTGTCGGGGTCTCTGGGGGCTAAAAGGCCTTAATTTTAGGAAGCGCATTCCAGTTTTTCAACTTGGAATTTTCACATCGGTCATCATGCACCCATGTCCTATTTGGGACATTTCTGAAGCTGGTCAATGGAATTTACCCCCATCAAACCATATATTTTTGAAAAGTAGACACCCTAGGGTATTTCAAATGCTTGTATTTTAACACTTTCCATGCACTAATTCAACCACCAGTCTTTGTCAAACTTTTGGGTAGTCATTATTTTGTGTTATTTTTCACACACATTGTACTTTAGGCATGGATTCTCAGTTCCTGTTATGTGTTACTACCAAAAAAAACCTCAATATGTGTTCAACAACATCTCCTGAGTACAGTGATACCACCCATGTATAGGTGTGTCGGGTTCTCTGGGGGCTAAAAGGCCTTAATTTTAGGAAGCGCATTCCAGTTTTTCAACTTGGAATTTTCACATCGGTCATCATGCACCCATGTCCTATTTGGGACATTTCTGAAGCTGGTCAATGGAATTTACCCCCATCAAACCATATATTTTTGAAAAGTAGACACCCTAGGGTATTTCAAATGCTTGTATTTTAACACTTTCCATGCACTAATTCAACCACCAGTCTTTGTCAAACTTTTGGGTAGTCATTATTTTGTGTTATTTTTCAAACACATTGTACTTTAGGCATGGATTCTCAGTTCCTGTTATGTGTTACTACCAAAAAAAAACTCAATATGTGTTCAACAACATCTCCTGAGTACAGTGATACCACCCATGTATAGGTGTGTCGGGTTCTCTGGGGGCTAAAAGGCCTTAATTTTAGGAAGCGCATTCCAGTTTTTCAACTTGGAATTTTCACATCGGTCATCATGCACCCATGTCCTATTTGGGACATTTCTGAAGCTGGTCAATGGAATTTACCCCCATCAAACCATATATTTTTGAAAAGTAGACACCCTAGGGTATTTCAAATGCTTGTATTTTAACACTTTCCATGCACTAATTCAACCACCAGTCTTTGTCAAACTTTTGGGTAGTCATTATTTTGTGTTATTTTTCAAACACATTGTACTTTAGGCATGGATTCTCAGTTCCTGTTATGTGTTACTACCAAAAAAAAACTCAATATGTGTTCAACAACATCTCCTGAGTACAGTGATACCACCCATGTATAGGTGTGTCGGGTTCTCTGGGGGCTAAAAGGCCTTAATTTTAGGAAGCGCATTCCAGTTTTTCAACTTGGAATTTTCACATCGGTCATCATGCACCCATGTCCTATTTGGGACATTTCTGAAGCTGGTCAATGGAATTTACCCCCATCAAACCATATATTTTTGAAAAGTAGACACCCTAGGGTATTTCAAATGCTTGTATTTTAACACTTTCCATGCACTAATTCAACCACCAGTCTTTGTCAAACTTTTGGGTAGTCATTATTTTGTGTTATTTTTCACACACATTGTACTTTAGGCATGGATTCTCAGTTCCTGTTATGTGTTACTACCAAAAAAAACCTCAATATGTGTTCAACAACATCTCCTGAGTACAGTGATACCACCCATGTATAGGTGTGTCGGGTTCTCTGGGGGCTAAAAGGCCTTAATTTTAGGAAGCGCATTCCAGTTTTTCAACTTGGAATTTTCACATCGGTCATCATGCACCCATGTCCTATTTGGGACATTTCTGAAGCTGGTCAATGGAATTTACCCCCATCAAACCATATATTTTTGAAAAGTAGACACCCTAGGGTATTTCAAATGCTTGTATTTTAACACTTTCCATGCACTAATTCAACCACCAGTCTTTGTCAAACTTTTGGGTAGTCATTATTTTGTGTTATTTTTCACACACATTGTACTTTAGGCATGGATTCTCAGTTCCTGTTATGTGTTACTACCAAAAAAAACCTCAATATGTGTTCAACAACATCTCCTGAGTACAGTGATACCACCCATGTATAGGTGTGTCGGGTTCTCTGGGGGCTAAAAGGCCTTAATTTTAGGAAGCGCATTCCAGTTTTTCAACTTGGAATTTTCACATCGGTCATCATGCACCCATGTCCTATTTGGGACATTTCTGAAGCTGGTCAATGGAATTTACCCCCATCAAACCATATATTTTTGAAAAGTAGACACCCTAGGGTATTTCAAATGCTTGTATTTTAACACTTTCCATGCACTAATTCAACCACCAGTCTTTGTCAAACTTTTGGGTAGTCATTATTTTGTGTTATTTTTCAAACACATTGTACTTTAGGCATGGATTCTCAGTTCCTGTTATGTGTTACTACCAAAAAAAAACTCAATATGTGTTCAACAACATCTCCTGAGTACAGTGATACCACCCATGTATAGGTGTGTCGGGTTCTCTGGGGGCTAAAAGGCCTTAATTTTAGGAAGCGCATTCCAGTTTTTCAACTTGGAATTTTCACATCGGTCATCATGCACCCATGTCCTATTTGGGACATTTCTGAAGCTGGTCAATGGAATTTACCCCCATCAAACCATATATTTTTGAAAAGTAGACACCCTAGGGTATTTCAAATGCTTGTATTTTAACACTTTCCATGCACTAATTCAACCACCAGTCTTTGTCAAACTTTTGGGTAGTCATTATTTTGTGTTATTTTTCACACACATTGTACTTTAGGCATGGATTCTCAGTTCCTGTTATGTGTTACTACCAAAAAAAACCTCAATATGTGTTCAACAACATCTCCTGAGTACAGTGATACCACCCATGTATAGGTGTGTCGGGTTCTCTGGGGGCTAAAAGGCCTTAATTTTAGGAAGCGCATTCCAGTTTTTCAACTTGGAATTTTCACATCGGTCATCATGCACCCATGTCCTATTTGGGACATTTCTGAAGCTGGTCAATGGAATTTACCCCCATCAAACCATATATTTTTGAAAAGTAGACACCCTAGGGTATTTCAAATGCTTGTATTTTAACACTTTCCATGCACTAATTCAACCACCAGTCTTTGTCAAACTTTTGGGTAGTCATTATTTTGTGTTATTTTTCACACACATTGTACTTTAGGCATGGATTCTCAGTTCCTGTTATGTGTTACTGCCAAAAAACACCTCAATATGTGTTCAACAACATCTCCTGAGTACAGTGATACCACCCATGTATAGGTGTGTCGGGTTCTCTGGGGGCTAAAAGGCCTTAATTTTAGGAAGCGCATTCCAGTTTTTCAACTTGGAATTTTCACATCGGTCATCATGCACCCATGTCCTATTTGGGACATTTCTGAAGCTGGTCAATGGAATTTACCCCCATCAAACCATATATTTTTGAAAAGTAGACACCCTAGGGTATTTCAAATGCTTGTATTTTAACACTTTCCATGCACTAATTCAACCACCAGTCTTTGTCAAACTTTTGGGTAGTCATTATTTTGTGTTATTTTTCACACACATTGTACTTTAGGCATGGATTCTCAGTTCCTGTTATGTGTTACTACCAAAAAAAAACCTCAATATGTGTTCAACAACATCTCCTGAGTACAGTGATACCACCCATGTATAGGTGTGTCGGGTTCTCTGGGGGCTAAAAGGCCTTAATTTTAGGAAGCGCATTCCAGTTTTTCAACTTGGAATTTTCACATCGGTCATCATGCACCCATGTCCTATTTGGGACATTTCTGAAGCTGGTCAATGGAATTTACCCCATCAAACCATATATTTTTGAAAAGTAGACACCCTAGGGTATTTCAAATGCTTGTATTTTAACACTTTCCATGCACTAATTCAACCACCAGTCTTTGTCAAACTTTTGGGTAGTCATTATTTTGTGTTATTTTTCACACACATTGTACTTTAGGCATGGATTCTCAGTTCCTGTTATGTGTTACTACCAAAAAAACCCTCAATATGTGTTCAACAACATCTCCTGAGTACAGTGATACCACCCATGTATAGGTGTGTCGGGTTCTCTGGGGGCTAAAAGGCCTTAATTTTAGGAAGCGCATTCCAGTTTTTCAACTTGGAATTTTCACATCGGTCATCATGCACCCATGTCCTATTTGGGACATTTCTGAAGCTGGTCAATGGAATTTACCCCCATCAAACCATATATTTTTGAAAAGTAGACACCCTAGGGTATTTCAAATGCTTGTATTTTAACACTTTCCATGCACTAATTCAACCACCAGTCTTTGTCAAACCTTTGGGTAGTCATTATTTTGTGTTATTTTTCACACACATTGTACTTTAGGCATGGATTCTCAGTTCCTGTTATGTGTTACTGCCAAAAAACACCTCAATATGTGTTCAACAACATCTCCTGAGTACAGTGATACCACCCATGTATAGGTGTGTCGGCTTCTCTGGGGGCTAAAAGGCCTTAATTTTAGGAAGCGCATTCCAGTTTTTCAACTTGGAATTTTCACATCGGTCATCATGCACCCATGTCCTATTAGGGACATTTTTGAAGCTGGCCAATGGAATTTACCCCATCAAACCATATATTTTTGAGAAGTAGACCCCCTAGGGTATTTGAAATGCTGGTATTTTCACACTTTCCATGAACTTATTTAACCACAAGTCTTTGTCAAACTTTTGGGTAGTCATTTTTTTGTGTTATTTTTCACACACATTGTACTTTAGGCATGGATTCCCAGTTCCTGTTATGTGTTACTGCCAAAAAACACCTCAATATGTGTTCAACAACATCTCCTGAGTACAGTGATACCACCCATGTATAGGTGTGTTGGGTTCTCTGGGGGCTAGAAGGCCTTATTTTTAGGAAGCGCATTCCATTTTTTACACTTCCCCTTTTCACATCCCATGCACCCATGTTCTATTTAAGACATTTCTGAAGCCGGCCAATGTAATTTACCCCCATAAAACCATATATTTTTGAAAAGTAGACATCCTAGGGTATTTCAAATGCAGGTGTTTTAACACTTTCCATACACTAATTCAACCACTAGTCTTTGTCAAACTATTGGGCATTCATTTCTTTGTGTTATTTTTCACATACATTGTACTTTAGACATGGATTCACAGCTCCTGTTATGTGTTACTACCAAAGAAGACACCAATATGTGGTCACCAACATCTCCTGAGTTCAGTGATACCACCTATGCATAGGTTTGGTGGCTTGTTTGGGCGGTGCAATGCCAAATGTCTGACATGTGTTTGTGATTTTTTTTCACATTTAACATATTTTCTTTGCCTATTGTCTTTTTTGGGGGTCTTTTAACATACCCCAATTTATTTGTTTTCCATAAATGTGATTATATTTAAAAAGTTGACCCCCCAAGGTATTATACATGGAGTGGTTTGATGACTTTGATGCAACCGTTTTAGCCCAAAAAATTGGAGAAAGTATATGGTGGTAATTTTTCAATTTTCATTGTTACAGACACATTGCTTTTTTACTATGATTTAGGAGAGACTGTTGTAAGTTATTGCAAAAGAATACTTCAGGTTGTTTTCTGCAAGGCACCCTGAGTACACCTATGCCCCCCATGCATAGGTTTGCCAGGATTTTGGGAAGGTTATGTTACATGATTTTAGTTATTAAAAATGAGAGTATTTCTTCTGATAGGCCTATCTTTAGTTTGGGGCCTATCACATACCCCACTTTTATTTATTGCATTCAAAGTGTATATTTTTTTAAATGTTGACACCCCAAGGTATTGTATATGGTGTGCTTTGATGCCTTTGAAGCAACCGTTTTAGCCCAAAAAATTGGAGAAAGTATATGGTGGTAATTTTTCAATTTTCATTTTTACAGACACATTGCTTTTTGACTATGATTTAGGAGAGATTGTTGTAAGTTATTGCAAAAGAATTACTTCAGGTTGTTTTCTGCAAGGCACCCTGAGTACACCTATGCCCCCCATGCATAGGTTTGCCAGGATTTTGGGAAGGTTATGTTACAATTTTATGACTTGTGATTTTAGTTATTAAAAATGAGAGTATTTCTTCTGATAGGCCTATCTTTAGTTTGGGGCCTATCGCATACCCCACTTTTATTTATTGCATTCAAAGTGTATATTTTTTAAATGTTGACACCCCAAGGTATTGTATATGGTGTGCTTTGATGCCTTTGAAGCAACCGTTTTAGCCCAAAAAATTGGAGAAAGTGTATGGTGGTAATTTTTCAATTTTCATTTTTACAGACACATTGCTTTTTGACTATAATTTAGGAGAGACTGTTGTAAGTTATTACAAAAACATACTTCAGGTTGTTTTCTGCAAGGCACCCTGAGAACACCTATGTCCCCCATGCATAGGTTTGACAGGGGTTTTGGTTAAAAAAAAAACAGGCCCAATTTTAGAAAAAAATAGAGTAGTGAAATGTAAAAATCTGGCACAGTAAAAGTAAAAAAAACAAAAAAACATCTAACTGTAAACATAACCAAAAAAATATATATATATATGTAACAGCAAATGTATTTATTTTTTTAAAAATTGACCATTGTATGGTACCGCTTGAAGCAGTCCCCAATGCAGAGTGCAGGCTGTCCAGGGCAATCAGGACAGTAATATATGGTGTCCCTTCTCTTCCCCCTCTTGGTACAGACTCTGCATTTTTTTTGTGGTTTCTGCTTTGTGGCAGTAGGGGGGATTTTAAAAATAAAATGGGTAGCCCCAACTCTGCTCTCTCCCATCACCGCCCGGGGAGCAGGTGCATCATGGTACAAAATCCCCGTAATAATCTGGAGCTGAAACTGTAAAAAAGTCTTTTTAACTCTGGGGTTTGCTTTTTTGAACAACAAAAAAGCGTTGTGGGTTGCAATCTGCATTAGGTAAATTGCAACCTTTTTGTACCAGGCCCTTGTCTTCCGCATAATTAGGTAGGGCTGCAGCAGCTGATCAGCCAGATCAACCCCACCCATATGCCGGTTATAAGACTTGATGCACACTGGCTTCCTTATGATCTCAGCTCTGCCACGTACAGAAACCGCCACCGTCCTCTCTGTGTGGATGGTGGTAAGAAGGTATACATCCTTCTTGTCTCTGTACTTCAGTGCCAACAGCTCCTCTTGGCGCAGAGCTGAGGTCTCCCCCCTTCGTAGCCGGGTGCGTACAAGCTGTCCTGGGAAACCTGCGCGGTTCTTTTTAATTGTACCGCAAGCTACTGTATCAAAGCAATACAGTAGCTTGAACAAAAGGACACTTGTATAAAAATTGTCTAAGTACAAGTGATACCCTTTGTTCATTAGGGGTAATATCAGGTCCCAGACAATCTTGCCAGTGGTTTCCATATGTTCTGGGCAACCTGGAGGGTCAAGGTGGCTATCCTTTCCCTCATACACCCGGAAGGCCTGAGTATACCCAGTCTCGCTGTCACAGAGCTTATACACCTTTACCCCATATCTGGAGCGTTTGGAAGGAATATACTGCTTGAATCCCAGCCTTCCCTTATACTTCATTAGGGATTCATCAACGCATATATTCCTTCCAGGTGTATAAGCCTCTGCAAACCTGGCAGAAAAGTGGGATATCAGGGGGCGGATTTTATACAGCCTGTCAAATTGGGGATGCTCCCTAGGGGGGCACAGGCTGTTGTCGCTGAAGTGCATGAAATGCAGAATCATTTCATACCTCTTCCTCGACATAGTCTGGGAGAAAATGGGGGTAGAGCAGATGGGGCTAGTACTCCAGTAGGAGCGAATGGAGGGTTTCTTTATGATGCCCATCAGCATAGTCAATGCCCAGAATTTTTTGAATTCTGGCACATTGATGGGGGCCCATTGCTGCTTTGCCAAATATGTTCCAGGCTTTGCAGCACGGAACTGATGGGCATATAAATTAGTTTGGGCGACAATGTTCCCCAATATATCATCGCCCAGAAACACTTCCAGAAACTGCTGGGGGCTAAAACCTGCCACATCTATATTTATGCCAGCATTTGCTGTGAAGGGTGGGATATCTGGCCTCTGGAGATGAGGCGTTACCCACTCTTCAGCAGCAATGGCAGCAACACGCCTCCTTCTGGCAGGGGGGCTAGCAGGGGGGCTGGCAGGGGGGCTAGCAGCCACAGATACATCACTATCAGTTGAGACTGCATCTAGTGATGTATCTGAGCACATGGCAGGGTCAAAATTGGGGTCTGAGTCAGAAATAGAGGCATCTGACTCTGACGCAAGGATGGCATACGCCTCCTCAGCACTATGTCTTTTCTGTGACATTTTTGTATCTGTCACAGAAAACAATTACTAAAAAAAATTAAATTAACTAAATTAATTAACTAAATTAACTAGCAAAAATGTACAGCTATGCTACTGCCAGTGATTTATAGCGATCACTGGCAAGCTAGAGGTTAATGGCTCTGAAAATTAAATTAAATTAACTAAATGTTTCTGAAAAGAGCCTTTGGGTTTTTAAAAAATTACAACAACAAAATTAACCCCTAAAAAAATGCACAGACAGCAAAAAAGTACAGCTATGCAACTGCCAGTGATTTATAGCGATCACTGGCAAGCTAGGGGTTAATGGCTCTGAAAATTAAATTAAATTAACTAAATTAATTAACTAAATTAACTAGCAAAAAAGTACAGCTATGCTACTGCCAGTGATTTATAGCGATCACTGGCAAGCTAGGGGTTAATGGCTCTGAAAATTAAATTAAATTAACTAAATGTTTCTGAAAAGAGCCTTTGGGTTTTTAAAAAATTACAACAACAAAATTAACCCCTAAAAAAATGCACAGACAGCAAAAAAGTACAGCTATGCAACTGCCAGTGATTTATAGCGATCACTGGCAAGCTAGGGGTTAATGGCTCTGAAAATTAAATTAAATTAACTAAATGTTTCTGAAAAGAGCCTTTGGGTTTTTAAAAAATTACAACAACAAAATTAACCCCTAAAAAAAATGCACAGACAGCAAAAAAGTACAGCTATGCAACTGCCAGTGATTTATAGCGATCACTGGCAAGCTAGGGGTTAATGGCTCTGAAAATTAAATTAAATTAACTAAAAGTTTCTGAAAAGAGCCTTTGGGTTTTTAAAAAATTACAACAACAAAATTAACCCCTAAAAAAATGCACAGACAGCAAAATGCAGCAAAAAAAAGTGCACCTATGCTACTGCCAGTGATATATAGTGATCACTGGCAAGCTAGGGGTTAATGGCTCTGAAAATTAAATTAAATTAACTAAATGTTTCTGAAAAGAGCCTTTGGGTTTTTAAAAAATTATAACAACAAAATTAACCCCTAAAAAAATGCACAGACAGCAAAATGCAGCAAAAAAAAAGTGCACCTATGTTACTGCCAGTGATATATAGTGATCACTGGCAAGCTAGGGGTTAATGGCTCTGAAAAGAGCCTTTGGTTCTATATTTTTTAACAAATAAAAGAAATAAATCTCTCTCTCTGCTAAATACAGGTCTCTCTCTCTCTTCAACAAAATGGCAAGTGAGGAGAGGGAGGGAGATCCACACTGATCATAGTCAATATTTACAAATATTGACATGATCAGACAAATGGGGTATTTTATTATTATTTTTTTTTTAGGGTGGGAGGCTCAGATTGGGTGACCCTAGCTTGCCCCTATGATGAGGCAGGCTAGGGACACCCCCAGAGGCCCCATGATGCACTGGGCATCGCCATCTTGGATGCCTAGTGAAGGGGGAGGGGGGGGGGGCTATTTAGGGCTTTTTTTTTAATATACGTTTTTTTATTTTTTTTATTATTACTTTTATTTTATAACTAACTAAGTGCCTCGGCCCACCGAGGCACTTAGCACACAATCAGAGCATCGGAAGCGTGTCTGATCGCTTCCGATGCTCTGAAACACTGCCGGGCTCCACGTGGAGCGAAACCGGAAGTGATCACTCGTGGGGGAGTGATCAATCCGGTCCCGGCACTCGGGAACAGTATTGCAGGATGCCTAGACCTCAAGGCAAGCCTGCAATACTGTTAGAGCAGCTGGAAGCGATTCCGATCGCTTCCAGTGCTCTGTTAAACCGACGACGTATGCCATACGTCCTCGGTCGTTAAGTGCTTTTTTTTTGAGGACGTATGGCATACGTCGTCGGTCGTTAAGGGGTTAAGCAACTTTCTAATTTACTTCTATTATCAAATTTTCTTCGTTCATTTGCTATCTTTATTTGAAAAAGAAGGCATCTTGGCTAAGGAGCCAGCATTTTTTGGTTCAGTACCATGGACAGCACTTTTTTTGGTGCTGTCCAATCAGCAAGGACAACCCAGGTTGTTCACCAAAAATGGGCCGGCATCTAAACTTACATTCTTGCTTTTCAAATTAACATACCAAGAGAATGAAGAAAATTTGATAATAGGAGTAAATTATAAAGTTGCTTAAAATTGCATGCTCTATCTGAATCATAAAATATTTTTTTGGGGTTCAGTGTCCCTTTAAGCATTAGAAAGAAGAGATAATTTATGTTTATTTTCTATTATGAAATAGTGTTCCGTTTTGAGGCACAATTTCTTTGTTTTCCAAACTATTCTGTTCTAAGAACGCATGTTGTACCCTGAGGCACTTTTGGTTTTGCATATGCAATTCAGTGCTATACGATTAATTTTTAACTATTTATAAGATTGATTGTTGCCCATTGTCTCTAAGGTTGATGCTGTTTAGGCAATGCCACAGCTTTCTCCTCAATCGTCCCAAACCTTTATGGCATCACATGCAGTGCCCTGCAGTTCCTCTCAATCTCCTGGAGGAGTTATTTGCTTGCAGAATTTGCTGCCCAGGTATCTTCTGCAGTATCTGTGGCATTATCTGCTTTTCCTATACTCGCAAGAGGAATATTAGAGATTCAGATAGTAAAGTTTCTGTTCCACCTATGGCTACACACACTGCTTTTCCTCATAGGTTTGATGATGAGGATACGTCGGTAGCCTCTGAGGGTGAAATTTGAGATTCAGACAGTATAATTCCTTCATCTGATGCTGAAGTAGTAACCTTCAGATTTAAGCTTGGACACCTTCGTGTATTGGTCTGTCGTTGTCAACCCTGCAGAATCTAGTAAATTTTATATATACTAGGATTCCTCTGTGGAAGTTTTTTCCTGTTCCAGACCGTGCTGACAGATTTTCACAGGAATGGGAGAAGTCAGGTATTCACTTTTTCCCTGTCTTTTAAAGGATGTTTCCTGTCGCTGTCTACATTAAATATCATGGCGCACGGTGCCTATAGTAGTAGGGCATTTCTACCCTGGCTAAGAGAACTAGGATTCCTAGAGAGGGTAGCTGTTCTTTTCAGGATCAATAGACTAAGTGGGAGGATTACATGGAAGTTTGTATTGCCTGGGTCAAGTGTGGCATCCTATTGGTGGGATGTCTGGTTTGATTCCAATTTGGTAGGGACTCCTTTGCAAGAGATCCAGAACAGATTTAAGGTTCTTAAGCTAGCCTGCAGGGCGTTGTAGCTATATTCAGTGGATTTCAGTTAAAGCTTCTGGTGCTTCTTTCAAAAAGGTAAGACCTTGTTTGATCCTGCTTTGACAGGAATATTTCTGATATTACGGGTGGAAAAGGGTATTTTCTACCACAAGACAAGATGAATAGACATAAAGGAGTTTACCCCTAATCCGGGATCGATTTCCAAGTGGGGGGCTAAATCTCTCTGCTTGTCTTCAAACATGGATACGAGATGCCCCAGATAGGCTGTGGACATAGTATCACAGGTTCCACCTCTCAATTTATCTGCAGGTCAGATAACAGTGAGACATTTTTGAAGCGAGTTTGGGACCTCTCTTCCCTGTGAGTGTTAGGTCCAGGTCCTGTAAGGGAACAGGGTCTAGAATTCTATTCATTCCTGTTCGTGGTCCCCGAAAAGGAAGAATTTTTCGTCCTATGCCTATGGTAGATCTAAAGTGTCTCAACAAATTTTTCTCAGGGTACCGTCCTTTCAAGGTGGAAACCATGGGTTTCATTCTTCCTTTGGTTCATAAGGGTTAGTTCATGGTGACCATAGACATGGAGGACGTGTATTTTCAAGTTCCTGAGTTTTCCTTTATGTCAAACACTTTCAGCTTGTGACTCTTCCCTTTGGCCTTGCCACGGCTCCCAGAGGGGGCTATCTTGGCAGTGATTAGGTTTCCAGGAATTGCTGTGTGGCCCTTCCTGGACGTCATAATTGTTCAGGCGCCATCTTTGCAACAAGCAAACTCTCATTCAGAGATCGTGTTGTCTTTTCGCATTCCCATGGATGGGAAGTGAATCTGAAAATGTGTTCCCTTGTTCCAGCTACAAGGGTAGTTTTCTTAGGGACCCTCTTAGTTTCCCTATCTCTGAAAATATTTTTGTCAGAGGTCAGAAAATAGAGGATTATTTCCTCTTGTTTCTTTTGGTCCTCTTCTGTTTGTGCCTTCAGTTGCTCAATGTATGGAGGTAATTGGTCTGATGGTTCATTCCTTTGCCTGATTCCATCTTAGAGTCTGCTGTTATGCATGTTCAGATAGTGGACCGGGGATCATGTGGCTCTGTGTCGGAGGATAGATCTAGATGTGTCGACATGAGATTCTTCCCTGTGGATCAGAGAGGGGAATTAGTGATAGATCGCTCGCTTAGCTTACGAGAGGTAGCGGGATTGTTGCCTGCATTGCCAAGAATCTTTTGGTTTTCTGTCTCTGGCACATGCTTTTGGAGACCTTCCTGAGTAATAGTGACCACGGTCGCTAGCCTTTTGGGTGGGTGACTTTGGATTTGAGAGGAGTCTGCTCTTCCCATAACCATCTTGGAGTTGAGAGCAATCTACAATGCTCTGATGGCTTGGCTGAGCTCAGTTGTCTTAACTGGTTTTTCAGGTTCTAGTTGAACAATTTAATCTCAGTGGTTTACATTAACCACCTGGGAGGAATCTGGAGTTCCTTCACCATGGTTGGCGTGGATTGTTCAGTGGGCGGATGCTCACATTCATTTATTTACTATTCATTTCAGGAGTGAATACCTGGAGCGGACTTCTTGAGCAGTCAGTTTTTTCATTTCGGGTAGTGGGCGCTTCTCCCAGAGATGTTCTCCAGGTTAACCCTCAAATGGGGGGTGCTGGAGTTGGAGATGGCAGTACGCCAAGCTTCCAAGTTATGTTAAAGGTCAAGAGATCAGCAGGCAGCTCTGTTAAATACACTGATGGTTCTGTTGGATTTCAGTCTGACATTCCTGTTTCACAGTTTGTTCTCCTTCCACGAGTCATTGCTCGTATCCAATGGGAGTAAGCATCTGTATTTTAATAGTTCCTGCATAGTCTTGCAGGATCTGGTATTACAGACCTAGTGGAGATGTATTTCTTCCACCTTGGTGGTTGTTCCTGAGAAAGGAAAGGAAAAGTAACCAGCGCCCAGGACTGATATCTGCTCACTATAAAGAAGACCCCCTAATAGGTCTAGAAACGGAACAATGGATTAGGATATATAGGAGCGCCAATGGCTTAGATATACCACAGGAAATAAAAATAGAAAGTCAAAATGGTCTCCAATAAATTTCTATGTTCCAAAGTCAACCAAATATTTAATATATAAATCCAATATAATTCTGATCTCCAGAATCATAAAAACACAAAATACAATAAAAACACAAAATACATATAGCGAAGTTTAAAATACAATGCAGTAAATGATTTAAAATACAACAAATAACAGATTGATTCTAATCCGGTTAGTTAAACTGGATAACCAATATCTAATGTCCCAGTTTACGTGAGTACTCTTAAAAACCTTCTAGTAAGTACTTAGTTTTGTTTATCAAATACACGTGCAAATAAACCTAGTGTTCAATAAATGATATAATCATAACTCAATGGTTCTTATCGAAATGATAAGATCACTAATAAAGTGATACGAGACCCACTAATAGGTCAACAGTGCATATAAATTTTCAACATTTAAATTGTGTGAAAAATCAAAGGAAAAAAAGGATACAATGTGTTGGGTTCCTTAAACTGTCAAATAGACCATATTGTGGATTTGTGGAATATGACACACAATAAAAATAAATAGTGAATGTTGTCTTACAAAAAATAATAATATTAATATCAAAAATAATGAGAAAAATAATATATATATTAACAAAATTAAATGTGAGATCCTACCAATGGGGTTTTAAAACTAAACTGGTACCAGCTATTACCTCAAATCTCCTGATTGAATCTGGGTGATGGACTCAATGGTCCGTTATTGCATTATTATCTTAAAAACAGTAAACAAATACCACAAGCTATATTAACTACCACAAGCTATGTAATTAGGACAAACTGTTGGAATATAAAACGACAAATAAACAGAGAGTGTGTATAGTTTGGCCAAAACTAGTCCACAAACTCCTAAAGGTGTGTTTCCACAGCTTTAAATAACTTAAAATGATGATATAACAATAGTGTCCTTAAGAGTCTTTGGGAAATCCTTAAAAGTCTAGTAAAAATCCGGTGAGAGAAATCCTCAATGTATAGTGAAGTCCAAAGTCCTAATCCTATGTTAAGAAAAATACCTGAAAGAAATAGAAAAAGTGCACTAAACAAACAGCGCTAACGGGTATGGACTATTGAAAATAGTCTTACCATTCAAATCCTGGTCCTGGATATAATGAGCCTCCCCAACTCTGGTGTAAAGTATCGTCTACGCGTTTCGGCCCTCGTATCGGGCCTTTTTCAAGACATATGGAGGCTACATTAATACTGACCTTATATACTCTTATGTGTGGGCGTTTGTTTGAAAAAATTGCGCCAAATTGAGCGGATGTTGACGGTGCACAATCCCTTAGAAACATATTTTAATTATCTGGTCTAGTCGATCTGACCAAACATTTGATCGCCCAAGCCCTTTGAGAGATCACACCTCTATATAAGTCAATGTGATTTTAAGGTTTTAAGATTTTATATATATATTTAGTTGATTGGCCAAGCATTTTAAGATACATCATTCCCTGACAAGTCTATGTGATTTTATAATTTTATAATTTTATAGTTTTATAATTTTATATATAATTTTATATATAATTTTATATATAATTTTATATATATTTTTATAGAAATATCTAAAACAACGATTTTATTAGTGGTTACCAGATCATGTGTGAGAACACGATTTAAAAATATTGCTTCAAAATATTGCTTTATGTATATGTCATATATTGTGATAGTGAAAAGATTTGTATAAATTGTTTAATCAATCCTTATGTTAGGTCCTGGATATATTAGCCCCAACTAGATGATGAAAATTTAGAATCCACGTCTAAACGTAACACCAATTAAAATAGTCAGATACTAAAATCCACACTTAGGTGTTATAGTAGGTCATCTTATGGCCGAGTTTGTCTAATTATCACGAAAAATTAGTTTTCCAAAATGCAGTAAGCCCATTACGAATTTGCCCATTTCCAAAATGGCTCCGGGAAACCGGAAGCACAGTAAACCGGAAGTATCACAAGCTTCAACTTCCGGTCCACTATGGGAAGTGCGTGTTTTTCGGCGGGATTCAATCCGTCAACATCCGCTCAATTTGGCACAATTTTTTCAAACAAACGCCCACACATAAGAGTATATAAGGTCAGTATTAATGTAGCCTCCATATGTCTTGAAAAAGGCCCGATACGAGGGCCGAAACGCGTAGACGATACTTTACACCAGAGTTGGGGAGGCTCATTATATCCAGGACCAGGATTTGAATGGTAAGACTATTTTCAATAGTCCATACCCGTTAGCGCTGTTTGTTTAGTGCACTTTTTCTATTTCTTTCAGGTATTTTTCTTAACATAGGATTAGGACTTTGGACTTCACTATACATTGAGGATTTCTCTCACCGGATTTTTACTAAACTTTTAAGGATTTCCCAAAGACTCTTAAGGACACTATTGTTATATCATCATTTTAAGTTATTTAAAGCTGTGGAAACACACCTTTAGGAGTTTGTGGACTAGTTTTGGCCAAACTATACACACTCTCTGTTTATTTGTCATTTTATATTCCAACAGTTTGTCCTAATTACATAGCTTGTGGTAGTTAATATAGCTTGTGGTATTTGTTTACTGTTTTTAAGATAATAATGCAATAACGGACCATTGAGTCCATCACCCAGATTCAATCAGGAGATTTGAGGTAATAGCTGGTACCAGTTTAGTTTTAAAACCCCATTGGTAGGATCTCACATTTAATTTTGTTAATATATATATTATTTTTCTCATTATTTTTGATATTAATATTATTATTTTTTGTAAGACAACATTCACTATTTATTTTTATTGTGTGTCATATTCCACAAATCCACAATATGGTCTATTTGACAGTTTAAGGAACCCAACACATTGTATCCTTTTTTTCCTTTGATTTTTCACACGATTTAAATGTTGAAAATTTATATGCACTGTTGACCTATTAGTGGGTCTCGTATCACTTTATTAGTGATCTTATCATTTCGATAAGAACCATTGAGTTATGATTATATCATTTATTGAACACTAGGTTTATTTGCACGTGTATTTGATAAACAAAACTAAGTACTTACTAGAAGGTTTTTAAGAGGACTCACGTAAACTGGGACATTAGATATTGGTTATCCAGTTTAACTAACCGGATTAGAATCAATCTGTTATTTGTTGTAGGTTAAATCATTTACTGCATTGTATTTTAAACTTCGCTATATGTATTTTGTGTTTTTATTGTATTTTGTGTTTTTATGATTCTGGAGATCAGAATTATATTGGATTTATATATTAAATATTTGGTTGACTTTGGAACATAGAAATTTATTGGAGACCATTTTGACTTTCTATTTTTATTTCCTGTGGTATATCTAAGCCATTGGCGCTCCTATATATCCTAATCCATTGTTCCTGAGAAAGGACCTTCTATTTCAGGGTCCATTCTTTTATCAAACTTTCGTTTTCTCTGAAGCTTTCTGCTTGGAGATTTAATGCTTAGTTCTATCTAAGTGTGTTTTTTTTTTTTAAATCGGTCATTGAAACAATGATTCAGGCTCGTAAACCTAATACTGGTCATTTTTACCATAAGGTATGGTATAAATACCCTGATTGGTGTGAATCCCAGGACTACTCTTTGAGGTAGGGTCAAGATTCCTGGGGGTTTTTGCTTTTCTCCGGGAAGGTCTGGAGGATGGTTTGTCAGTCAGTTTTCTGAAGGGTCAGATTTCTGCGTTTTCCTTTTTTACACAGGTGTCTGGTGGATGTGCCAGACGTGTAATCTTTTTGTCAGACCCTGGTTAGTATCAGGCCTGTGTTTAAGTCTGTTGCTCCTCTTGGAGTTTTAACCTTGGTTTTAAGGTTTTGCAGCAGGCTCAGTTTGAGCCATGGCATTCCACAGATTTTAATTATTTTTATCTTGTAATTTTTTCTTTATTTCTATATCTTCTGCTTGGAGAGTTTAGGTTCTCTTGGCTTTGCAGTGTGATTCGCTTTATCTTGTTCGGATAAGGCGGTTATTTATCCTAAGGGGAAACTTTGTTTGGGAATTTGTTGTTCCCTCTCTGTGTCCTCATTCTTACATGTTGAGGAACGTGTGTGCAAAATGTGTATGTTGTGCGTACTTTATATTTTTTCTCTGTATCAGAGAGAAACTGCTACTTCTCTTTTCTCTAGTTGAGAAGTTTATTTTGTTTGTTGTTCAGGCTGCGGGGCTGCAGTCTCCTAAGAGAGTTATGGCTCATTACACGAGGGCTGTCTCTTCTTCTTGGATTTTCACAGATGAAGCTTCTGTGGAACGGTTTTGCTAGGCTGCAACTTGGTCTTGCATACTTTTTCAAATTTGTTTCTTTTGCCTTGACTGGGGCTTCTTTTGGGAGAAAGGTTTAAAGTGATGGTACCTTCTGTTTAGGTCTACTTGTCTTGTCCCTCCATATTCATCTTTGTCCTCTAGCTTGGGTATTGATTCCCAACAGTAATTGATGAAGCCGTGGACTCGCCATATCTTAGGAAAGAAAACAGGATTTATGCTTACCTGATAAATCTATTTCTTTCCGGATATGGTGAGTCCACGGCCCCGCCCTTTAATTCAAGACAGTTTTTTTTACTTAACCTCAGGCACCTCTACACCTGTGTTACTCCTTTTTTCTCTATTTTCCTTTGGTCAAATGACTGGGGGTTGTGGGAAGGGAAGTGATACTTAACAGCTTTGCTGTGGTGCTCTTTGTCTCCTCCTGCTTGCCAGGAGTGGTATTTCCAACAGTAATTGATGAAACCGTGGACTCACCATATCTGGAAAGAAATAGATTTATCAGGTAAGCATAAATCCTATTTTTTTCATGTTTTAATAGTTCCCCTTTTAATGGTTGATTAAAGGGACAATCAACACCAAAATTGTTATTGTTTAAAAAGATAGATAACGCCTTTACTACCCATTCCCCAGCTTTGCATAACCAACATTGTTATATTAATATGTTATAACATTTAAACCTCTAAATTTCAGCCTGTTTCTAAGTAACTACAGACAGCCTCTTACCACATAATTTTTTATTAGCTTTTTCACAACAGGAGACTGCTAGTTCATGTGGGCCATATAGATAAAATTGTGCTCACGCCCGTGAAGTTGTGGCTGACACTGTACTAACTGGCTTAAAAACAAGTCAATAAATAATTAATAAATAGCCATGTGATCAGAGGGCTGTCAAGAGGCTTAGACAGAAGGTAATCACAGAGGTAAAAAGTATATTAATATAATCGTGTTGGCTGTGCAAAATTGGTGAATGGGTAATAAAGGGATTATCTATCTTTTTAAACAAAAATTTTGAGTTGACTATTCCTTTAAATTAGTTACTTGTCCTTTAAAGGGACAGTATACACCAATTTTCATTTGACTGCATGTAATAGACACAACTATAAAGAATAATATGTACAGATACTGATCTAAAAAACTTAAAAAAAAACCATTTAAAAACTTAATTAGAAGCTCCCAGTTTAGCACTGTTGAAAAGGTTAGCTGGAACACCCGCTGCAAGTGGTTCTATAGCAAAACAGCAGACACTCCCCCCCCCCCCTCCCCCTTCCTCTGCAAATGAAAAGACTCTTTAACAAGCTGGAGTAGGTATACATCAGTATTCTCCTACAAACTTTGGGGCTTGGTTAGGAGTCTGAATATCAGCACAATTAATTAAAAAATAAGCAAAACTATACATTAAAAAAAAGCAAAAAAAGCTGTATAGGCTAAATAAATGGATCATCTACAAAACATTTATGCAAATAAAAATATAGTGTATAATGTCCCTTTAAACTGTTAAAAGGGACACTAAAATCAAATTTAAACTTTCATGATTCTGATAAAGCACACAATTTCAAACAACTTTCCAATTCTAAATCTAAATGTGCACTTTCGTTTTGTATACACACTTTGAGGCACCAGCTGCTACTGAGCATGTGCAAGAATTTAATGAATATATGTATATGCATTTTGTGATTGGCTGATGGCTGTCACATGATGCATTGGGAAGGAAAATGTAAAAATGTTTTCATGTTTTAATAGTTCCCTTTCTCATGCTTGATTAAATTAATTACTTGTCCAATGTTGTACAGTTTTGAGCTTCAGAGGGGTGTGTTCCTACATGTGGTAGGTACTTACCAATAGAGAGCCCAACAATATTGTGTGCTTTTGATGTCCCTTTTAATTACTATAAGAAAGCCTTTCTAGGATCATGACATCATTATAATGCTTTTACTGAGAATCCTTGCTTTCTGTGTATTTTGATTCTGTAAATATATTTGTTACAGGTCTATAATAAAGGTCCCATAACATATTTCTGACTCTTTAACTTATAATGCAATGGTTGCTTTTTATCAGTATTTGTAGCAAGTTAGAGTGAGTTAGATAACCATAATTATAAGGCTGGACTTTGTTTTGATCACATATGCTTATTTGGGTTGTTTAACTTTAATAGAAACAGAAAATATTAACTCCCCTAACATGACGGTTATAACCTAGTCTCAGCCTTTACTGTTTTGCAGCAACCCCAACTTACTTTTGAAATGTATAGAATACAAAAGAAACCCCATGAGCTATACTAATGTAAAAATACAGTAAACTAAGTAGTTAATATCAAATAGTTAGCAAACATATATTCAAAGAAAGATAACAATTTGATTGAGAACTATAAATAATAAAATCTATGTGCTCTCTGTTCTTCATGAGCTAACATAAGTGACATTTCTTCCTTGCCCCAATTTTCTGTGGCATCTCTCAATGGGGAGTGGTAGGGAATCACTACCAGCCACTGTTATCTCCTTCTCTGAAACTCACTTAAACGTCTCAAAATTTGAATGTGAAGGTTTAAGCTGTGAGATTTAAGTTCACTTCTTGCTTTAACCTGACATAACCTGTATTCACAATCTATAGATGACATAATAGATTGAGGTGTCTGAGACAGATAAATAGTCCTGCACCTAACTAGAGAGGCCTAATGGGTTATATGAGCCTCATGTGCTGTTAGATGGATCGCTAAAAAAAACCCAACCTTTTTCTGTTACGTTCTATTGTGGCAGCTTATGATACTAATATATTTAACTGTCTTTCTACATGTAGGAAGAGGAAAGTAATTATGCAATTATTCTTTTTTTTTTTCCCTGCTATGATTTTACCATAATCCATTTTGAGCCAATTTAGATTGAGATTTAAAAAAAAATCATGTTGTGGAAGTACTTTGGCTCACAGGAGATTATAACTAATCGCTGGCATTATGCACGTTTCTACACGTTGCATGGTAAATAATTCCTGGTTAATGGTAAAAAAAGCTGTTAAATGCTACTGATTGTAAATCCAGATATTTAGAAGACGATAGTCCAAAAACAGATGTGTAAATATATATTTTAATATATTTTAGCTTCCTCATGAAGATGCAAAGCTAAAGGAGGTATGTGAAAACATGATCAGTGTTTACCCTTCCCTGTCTCATCCGTTAGAAGTTCTGAGTTTGCACTACATTAAATCTGGTAAGCTATTTCTTTTTTTAAATCATTGTTTGCAGATTATTAATTGTATAAGCTCTCCACAGAATATGTAACACTCTGAAATTTTAATGTTCTAATAGTCACATACAGTATGTCTAGAGTGTGCTTAAAGGGATAGTCTAGTCAAAATAAAACTTTCATGGTTCAGATAGATTTAAATTGTTCTCAATGATCCATTTTACCTGCTGGAGTGTATTAAATTGTTTACAAGTAGCTCCTTTACACCTATTTTGGGCTTTGAAATAACTGATTTAGCTTGTGGTTTTCCAACCTATCCTGAAAGTTTTGATACTGGAGTCTCAGCTATTGAATAGCCTATGTAAACACAGCCAGCAGAAGAAATTAAACTCACAGTGGGGTGCAGGATAGTTAAAAAATAAAATAATTTTCCATTGATCTCTCTATGTATTGAGCTTTAGTTTTCCAGACAAATTTAAGATAAGGAAGCAAGTGTGTGTACACAAAGTGATAACATAATGAGATATGACATTACCTGAAGCTCAACCCTTTGTAATAGGCTGTGGTTTAAAATCACAAAACCAGCTACTCCATATACACAAATAAACCTGGAAATGCAATTTCTCATATATTTTATACTCTGCAGCTAGCATAACAAGTAATTTAAAATACATTAACATAAAAACAATTTTACAGTGTACTGCCCCTTTAAATTCTTGCTTTTTCAAATAAAGATACCAAGAGAATGAGGAAACATTGATAAAAGGTGTAAATTAGAAAATTGCTTAAAATTGCATGCTTTATCTGAATCATGAAAGTTTAATTTTGACCAGACCACCCCTTTAAAGTGATGACCAGACCACCCCTTTTCAACAATTGGCTAATATATTATTAATCCTCAGTTATGTCTAACCTAAATCGCTATGTTTTTTCCTTATTTACCTTATTCCTTTCTATAATACATTATATTTTACTTACAGAGCGTTATCGCTCCTTGTTCCGCCTTGTCATTACTTCCTGTTATTTTCTAAAGCCGGACAGATAGCTGAACCACCCCTCGTGACGTCGTATTGGAATGTAATTCTTCAACTTTCGATATGCGCATGCGTTTCATTCTGTATGCAATACATTGTATTTATTGTATTGTATACATTTTAGTTATTGTTAGCACAGCGCTGTGGAAGACAGAATTTATACGGCGCTTCTATGTTTTCCTGCTTATGACAGATGCGATTTTCTATTTCATAGACATTACAAGCAATCGTCTGTGTAAGTATTTTGCTATGTTTCAAATCGATCGCTAACTTCTATCTGCATGTACGGATAACATAAAAATTCATAGTATAAATAATTTATTATGGACATAGGATCGATTCTATAAATAACTATAGAGACATAAGAAGATCAATTCGAAATCCCAAATGAATTTAAAAGGTTAATATACTAATTGCATGGCTACGATTCGAAATATAAGTTTGACATTATTAATTTGAAGTAAGGCTATATTTATAATTATTGATGAAATACTATAATATATATAATCGATGAATAGTCTATTCAATATTTTATTTTATATAATAAGCAACAGATTGAAAACATAAGATAGAAAGAAGACATGCCATTATAAAAAAAATCTCATTTTATAACTTGCCTTATACAATATTGCCAGCTACGATCTCCTCAATACAATGTTTCTAAATGAAATAAATAAAACTGGCGCATGCGCACAAATACATGTTACTTTACTGTCAGTTATGCGCATGCGCTAGACATTGCAACAATGAATAACATTGGGCGTGTTTGATGATAGCAGTGTCGCCGACTGGCCTGGCCTGTCATTTGGTATGTAAAAACACGTGATATGGGGGGCGGAGCTAACCGTCGAGCTGAGTAGCAGCACAAGAAAAGAGCTCCATAGAGGAAAAGAGATAAAGTTGATTTAATCTTGTTTTTTAGCAAGGGGAACACTATTACTTCAACCCCAAAACACTATAACTAAGCAGAGGATTATTCCAAAGTCAGCAGGATATCGATTAAATAGTCTCTGAACAGCTCACACCCCACTGCCAGGGCAGCTTGCTGCGGCCTAGCTGCGAAGAGGCTGGATCATGGTGGATCCCTGCATGGCTATTTTAGCCCTTCTTGAGGAATACCACAATAAGCTGCTGCACAGACTAGACCGGCTTATTCTAATTGCCAGTCACCGAGATGTGGAAGAAGATGGCAGTGAGACCTATGAACCCGCGGCAGTGTCACCCGACATACATATGGGGCCTATCCAGGAGACTCCAGCCCGCTGTCACCTGTTGGAGTTAGCCTGCCTGTCAACAACCGCCTCAGAGCAAGGGAGCGGCGGTAACTTGACACACACTTCAGACCAGGGAGCTGTGACTGGAGCCCGTGCACTGAATGCAACCTGTGCACCCACGCAGGAGGAGACAGCTGGGGGCAGAGCTGTAACTGAGGTCCCTGAGTGGAGTGGAGAAAAGCCCGCGATTATACCTACACAGATGGTTGCGACTTCGGAGGCAAGTTACTTTACCGGTTGGGCTTTTTTCTCCCGCTGCCTGGATTTGCAGTGTCGTCACTCTGCTGTAATACTGCCTTCGCTACCATCACGACGTCATGCTCCTCAGGGTCTCCGGACTGGCATTGGATAGGTGAGGGTTAATGGCTTTGAAAGGGTGTTAGTGTCTGAGGGAACAGCCGCGAATGGGACACTCTCTCTATGATCACACTGTTATGATCCCAAATAATAATAATTTTTGAAGATACCTGCTGTGGCTCGCTATGAAGGCCTAGGGGCCTGATACTTGAACTTGCACCCTGATCCTGTTCATTTGCTTAGGACACGCTTGTGAGCTCCATAAATTTATTGTTCAATGTTACCATGTTTCCCATTTCTGTGTGCCTAGCCTTCATTAGGTGCTGTATTTTACTATTGGGTTCTCTCTACTATGAAGTTTTGCTACCATGTGTATTTTTGCAAATTGTTTGTACTATAAGATATACTGTCAGATCTGGTAAGGGTGGCGATCCTGCATTCATAATAATGTATGCCCTGAAACCATGCAGTTCCCACAACTTATTCATTCCTATATAAGCTCTGCCATTTAGCTAACCACCCTAAACTACAAGCCTGTCAGAAATTTCTGTGTACCAGTGCCTGCTTTTGTATTAACACTTTAGATTGACCATTACCCATATTGCAGTGCCCTATTTCAAGTAATAAGATTGCATTGTCACTTTGCTATTTTGTCTGAACTAGTGTTGGATAGAATGTTTAGGTAACCACCTATTTTTGCATGTGTAGGATATCTCTCTTACAGTTGTTTTACTGACTAATGTGAATTCATGGTTATTTAATTGTATTGTAAACGCAGGAGTTTCGCTCTGTTCTGCTTGCGGTGCGAGTCTCCTACAGACATATTGTATTGCCTCTGCATATCAAAACCAAGCTAAATAACTATGACTTGAAGTGTGTTAAACTAGTTAATTCCTCTGTGTGAATTGATGTTAAATCTCCATGATAATACTCTATTTTTCTCTTGGGTGCATCTATGACTGTTTAATGTGTTGGATATACTAACTAGCAACAGGAAAGTATGACATTGCTGGACTGTTCTCTGCTCCCCCCCCATTTTTGTGCGGTTAGGGTTGAGTCTTCTCTCCTCCGCATACTTTTTTGACAGAGTGTAGTAGTCTCTGTCCAACCCGTAGAGCCATGACCCTGTTTTTCCCATGCATTTATGTAAAATGGCTCTCGGGGTTCCACTACAGGAAACTTAAGCTTGTTTGTGTTTCCTACTCCCCTGTAAAGTATCCATGATAATAGTCTTATTTATGTCTATACTTATGTACCCGTTCAGTGTTGATAGCTAACTAGGTTTATATTTCTCTATTTTGATATTGTGTGTTCACTCCAGAATTTGTATTAACTTTGTGAATGCTGAAACTGCAACTGTCTACTATTATCTTCATTAACATGCCCTCAATTGTTTTGTTAGCCTTTTGGTCCCTTGATTGGACCTGTTTACCTGAGGACACTGCGAACTTACAAGATTTCAAAACTGAGGTGCCTAAATTGTCATGTCATGTCAGTTCAATGTGTATTGTGAAGTGTTATCTGTTGCTGAGACTGTTGTATATTTGCTGTTTCAACCTCAATAAAAAAATAAATTACAAAAAAAAAAACAAAAAAAAAAAACACGTGATATGAATAAACCAATGGCGGGAGGAGGAAAACATCTTCAAATTCAGCTGCTTCGGACTAAATAATTAAATATAACCAGCAATTTGGATGTTTTCATGAATGAAAATCCACTTATTTTTTTATTTTGCATAGGAACACAAGTTTGAAGTGGGCATAGTTCACCATCTCTTTAAGTTCTTATATATTTTTAATTTAAAAAAGGACGTCAAAATAATAAAATAAATAAATAAATATATATATAGCTGGCTGTTATAGTAAAACTGAATGCTTTTTGACATTAACATGTAGAAAAAAAGTGAGTATGCAGATAAAACTGCAAAATGTATTTTGTTCTCTTGGAATGTTATGTTTTGAGCACAATGCAGTGGCGTCACTAGGGTTGGTGTCACCCGGTGCGGTAAGTTATGGTGTCACCCCCCCCCCCCCCCCCCAGAAAGCAGAAACACACAAAAACACAGGCACACACACATACAAACACTCAGACACACTTAAAAACATACTCAAATGCACACACAAACACTCGGAAACACACTCAGACACACACACAGAAATACACTGACACACACACACAAAAACTCAGACACAAACATACAAAATATGTAAACTGCACTGCATTAATTATAAAGCTCATGCTTTAGAGCTGCTCCCTGGCTCAGCAGAGCATCAAATGAAAGAAAAACAGAGCACTCTAAAATAAATCACTGAAGAAAAGGTTTAGGCGCGCAAACTATGAAAATTCTGCTCTCTGACTTTGTCCAAGTCTGTCAGTGCGCAGCCCCGGGCTGCGTGCCTACCGCTTCTTATGGCCAATCACCTCTGCACTCTGCTCACCCCCAGACCCACACCCGCCCTCCTACCTGTTCAGTGTGCACTTAGTGTACCGTAACCGTAAAGGTCTGGTGGGCATCATACGTGGCTCCTTCAGTTTAGAGACAGTGTCAAACAGTCATGCGGTCAGGTGCCAGGCATCCCCTCACGATTTCCCAGTTCCCGTTTAGAGAGACAGCACAACAGTGAGTGACTCCACTGCTCCACATGTCACTGAGCAGTGAGCACAGATAGGCAGGTAGGTTTAGGCTAGCAGCGCAACTTTGCAAGCCCCACGGCACGCCCACAACATTCATAGAGAAATTGGGCAGGGGAGAAGCAAAGTACAAACAAGCAAAAGCAGGTGGGAAAACTATTTGTTGTAATTGCAGCACTGGCTCAAGGGGCAAAAAAATTGTGTGTCTACAACTTCCCCAGCCCCACTAATGTTCACAAATGCCAGCCCCTCTAATAAAAAAAAATCTATGCATCTTAACTTTGTATTTCTTTGAATTTCAATAAAATTGGAGGGTGTCACCCAGGTGTGGCCCGCACCCCCCTAGTGACGCCACTGGTTACAATGTTATACATTGTTTCAAACTCTGCTTTCTGATTATTTTTTTTCTATAGATACGTGTATGGTTTTAATAGGTGTGGGTAAAAATAAGAGCATTAATGGCATCTGTGTCAGGATTGGCAATAGGTTAGGGTTTTAGCTTTGTTTTCAACGGCTTATGTTTGAAGCACATCTAAGTATAGAAGGGATTTCCAGACATGTTGGTAGTATAATAGAATTCTTGCATATATTAGAATAGTTTTATAGGAGAGAAAAGTACATTGTAGAATGGAAACGTTTTAGCGTATTTGGAAAAGGATCAGAAATATAAGGAAGAATTTTTTGATGCCTTAAAGGGACATTAAAGACCTTTGAGATTTTTATATAAATATTTAGTTATGCTTCATAAAACAACTTTTCTATCTACTTTCATTATTTGTTTTGCTCCCCTTTTCCTGTAACTTAAAAGTTGTAGATTTTCTAATTCTCAGAGCTGTAAATACACACTGCAGACATCTTAAAGGGCCATAATACCCAAATGTTTAAACACTTGAAAGTGATGCAGTATAGCTGTAAAAATCTGACTAGAAAATATCACCTGAGCATCTCTATGTAAAAAAGAAAGATATTTTACCTCAAAAGTTTCTCAGTAGCCACCTCCCATTGTAAAGGATTTCTAAGCAACAAATCAGTTTAAATACTTTTCTTAGACTCTTTTTCCTCCAATTTTGTAAATGGGAATAGCTGAATTGTTTTAGGTGTATGAGATTGAGTAGAGTGCTATTGGTGTTGCATACTTTATTTTCTTTCACGTATTTTAATAAAATATTGTTCAATAGCATTTATAAAGGTGTATTTCTTATTGTGTAACCTTAGTAATGGAGTGATCTGTAAAGATACTTTGCACATAATTTATAAGATACTTGAATTGAATTTGTTTATCTTATTTAAAGCATTGCATTTATAAATGTATTTATACCCCATTAACCTAAAGTATTTTAAACATGTTTTAATATTCAGAATGACTCATATTCAGGACTAGCAAGTAAAGGGTTATTGTGTCTTGCTGTAGGAGCTATTGTTTTGCTTCTAGTAATGAAGTTTAAAAGGGTAAATCATATAGTGGTTCCACTTGAGATGCTACTTATTTTCCTCTTTTGAGCCCACTCACAGGGAAGAACATACTGTTCCAGCTCTCATGCAGTACTCTGAGTAATAGCAGGGAATGGAGAGACAAAGGCAGATAATTATACATCTCTATATGGATACCACAGAGTTGATTGCCAGACATATATCATTCATCATATGGACAAAATAAGCTTCAGTTGATCCAGTCCATTCAGGAAATAGAAGTAAAAATGTTTTGGGACTAATTAGGCATGATTTACTTGTTTGTTTATTAAGTACATCTACATTAAATAAGGATGTTCTGCCTAGGTTATCTGACAGTATAATTTTTTTTTTGGGTAGTAGACATTAGAGATATTTGTCTGATTTATGATGTTCTACAGTAATAAATGTATTGCACTGTGTGTTGCAAATGTGGAGAGATGTTGTGCTATGGGAGCCAGATGGCAAGAAAACCCCAAAAGACCTTTAGAGGCACATTGTGGTCTCCTGGCTGTATGTTGCAGACCCTTGATATTATTGAAATAAGTTGCATTTTTGGTTGAGCATCTTTCACAATCTTTTGAAGAGGGTGTGTGCATACACATGTAATAAAACATTCAATAAGAACAGCTTATTGTGATGGTTCAGGCGCAGTTTAAATCATTCACCACAGTTTTTAATATTGCTTGGTATATCTTAGACTATCTTTTAGACCTGTAAGGCCCTATACGTTATCTTAGATGTTGGCTTACAGGGCTCTATTCTATTGCAAGTTTTTTTTTTTTGGTAGGGGGGGGGGGTGTTAAACTCAACTAGACTCTTATTGTGTATGTCAATATTTATGTTTCTGTCTCCCTGAAAGCTCCAGTGTTGTCTGTTTTCTATAGACGCAGGTGTGACCAGTAAATGCACATGCTAATGCTTTGGTGTCAGATGATTGTATATTGGCTTGCACAGATCATGCAGAAATGTATTTGTGCATTCATTTATTCACTTTTTATTACAGGTGGCATTAGTGAAGAGGCATTTAATTGTTACAATAAGCTTTTTGAGTTGGATCCCTTGAATGGTCCTGGCCTTATTGGCATGGGTATCAAAGCACTGCATGACAAAAAGTATGAAGCGGCCTCAAAAAACTTAGTTCAAGGTAATGTGTTTTATCTTTTGGCTTGGTACATTGCATATTGTACTGTTACAATGCTACAAATGTTTTATCCAACATGTCTTCTTAATTGGATCTTTAACACCCCTTTAGCAATAATGGCAGCTTTAAGCTTTTATTATGCAATATATTTGAAGAAATAGGGAATTTAATGGTACATTAAACTGCAGTAGCAGGGTTACTACTGACTATGGTATTGTTTTTCCTCCTGTGCCTGCCTTCAAATGTGTTTTCTTTTTTAACCCCTTAAAGGGACAGTTTACTCAAAAATGTTCTCCCCTTTAATTTGTTCCCAATGATCCACTTTACCTGCTGGGGTGTATTAAATTGTTTATAAGTATTTTCATTGTCCTTTGAAATAGTTTATTTAGCCTGTGGTATCCACACCTATCCTTAAAGTTTTTGGCCTCGAGGCCAAGCTGTGTAAACACAGCAAGCAGAAGAAATTACACTCCCAGTGGGTTATAGAAGAGATAAGGTAATAAAATGTTAATTTTCCATTGTTCTCTCCAAGTATTGTTGATTGGTATATGGACAGATATAAGATAAAGAAGCAGGTATATTTGCAAAATGTGATAAAGTAATGAGATCTGATTATACCTACAAGCTCAACCCATTTTATTAGGTTGTGGCTTCAAAACACAAAATCAGCTCATTTATATACACAAATAAACCTTAACAAGCGAATCTCATACATTTTATACTCTGCAGCTGGTTAAAAAAGTAATTGGAAACATATTAAAGGAAAAACTATTTTATAGTATACTGTCCCTTTAAGCTCTTAACTTTTAAACTGTGCAAAAAAAGGGCAAAAATGTAATTCTTCCACTCTCTGTCATGTGAGCTAAACAGAAGCAGAGCACTTTTGCAGATCTGTGATGTTATTGAGGGTTTTTGACAGCTGTACCTTGCTCTTCAGTCACACAAGGCAACAATACGCGTGCTACAAGATGGCGGCAGAGATTTAGAAGCGGGATTCTGTAATGAGTTAAAATAAGAGCATGGCTTTAATGAGAGCTGCAAGTTCAGGGGGAAATACAATAGTACGGTAAGTAGTACCCTGCAGTTTAATGTCCCTTTAATGATGGTCTATTTGGCACACTATTTATAGATGACTGGAATCAGCAGCAACTTGTAACCTTAGAGCAACAGAGGCTGTCATACATGTAGAGGAAAATGTAGGTGACTGTGCATCTAAAAGGAGAAGAAATAAATTGTAGAGAAATGGGACAAGGAGAAAGTGTGACAATGGAATAAAAAGTAAAGGTGTAATGCTCATTAAAACATGCAAACTTTTTATTTTCCTTTCATAGTTCTATAGCTGCCGTTACAAAACTTGAATCTTCTTGGCCACCTTAATTTTTTCAAATGTAAAGCTCCAATTGATGAGATCTCATATAAAATGATGGGGTACATAATTTGTTAAACGTTCTAATATACTTCTACATTGGGTTAAGATTTTGTGTCGTTATTTTGTTTGGTTGTCAGGTCTGCAGCAGGTAGTGTCTTGTCCTTCTGCATGGTGCTATCTGGCTCAGGCTCAGCTGAAGATACACAGGCACATGGAGGCTGTTATATCTTGTGATCAAGGTAAGTGGTTTGTGACTTTATCAAATAATAATAGTGTGAAAAATGATTAACAGGATTACCAAAAATTAAAAAAACAATATACAAATACCAAATGACAAAATGAACCAGTACAATTTTATGAGCAGCATTAAAACATAAGGCTACAAGCAGGAGCAAATCTTCAATTACTCAATTTACTTCCAAGGTGTATCCTTATTTATTTTGAGCTGCTTTTCATTCTGAATATGGGAAGAAGCTGCACTTTTCTTCCAAGAGTCCGGTGGGAAAGCCAGAGTGCACCCTGTAAGAGAAAGGGTGGGCATTTCAGCTTCTGATTGGCCCACCCTTTTGCTTACACTTGGACTACTGCGAAGATAGAAAGTTAAGAATGGGATGGGCATTCAGCAGATTCGAAATTGGCTGCATTTTAAAACACTTTTTTATTATGATTTTTATTAAAGTGAATACAAAGCGTAATGGAGGAACACACCAAGACACAAATGTAAATTGACATTGCTGGGCAGTCAATAAGCATTTTTAAGCATTTTTTATTGATATAGCAGCCCACATCAGTAAGAATGTACATGAGGAATAAAACATTCATACATTTATCTTAAGTAATAAAACACTTTCTGTAACTATCCTTCCTCCAAAATAAAGAGGCTACTCTTGTGCTTCTCTGAAATTGTAATGAAAGATAAGAAGGATGCTCTGATAATTACAGCTGGTAGATCACTCTAGGGCTTAAGTAACAATGCGTATTTGCACAAATATGTCATTAGGAGGGCATAATATGGCAAAACCAAGCACTGGGACCTAATTATCCACCCTATTTGGCACTGTAACAAAGTGAGTCCTGTGTTCTGGAAGAAAAGAGAAAACAGAATTGTGTCTGAATATTGCAGCTTAATAGCAAATAAGGAACACAACCAGCAAAAAATAATAATAATGCCCTGACAGGTCCCTGTATGTAGGCTTGTATGTTCACAGTATAAGCTATCAAGACTGAACAAGTTACCAAAAATCACCAGTGCAGGGTCACTGTTGTATCATAAGGATAAGGATAAGATCCTGAAAGGAGACATGATGCGAAGGTGCTAGCATCTATACTAATCTACCATTTGTAAGGTATAAAGAGGTGAGATCCAAGCATCTAAGAATTCAGCAAGGGCAGCTATAAAACTATATACTGTATACTGTTAAAAATATAGCTGCGTTAAACTAAGGTGGTATTTACCATGTTATAACCTAGTGAATGTAAAAAGCACACACTATATGGAGCTGTAACTGTTAGATAGCCAGAGGTTCCCTCAGATCTTAGCTTCATAAACTCAGGCTATTCACAATGTATCCAAGATACAATTCCACAATAGTCCCACAGTACTCTAGTGTCATAATCATCAGATGGGGTTCCCTTGACATTGTTAGGGAGCCTATACTAATCCAAAGCAGCTACCCCATTCCAGTCCTCACCTGTTCTTAAAGGGACACTGTACCCAAACTTTTTCTTTCGTGATTCAGATAGAGCATGCAATTTTAAGCAACTTTCTAATTTACTCCTATTATTAATTTTTCTTCATTCTCTTGCTATCTTTATTTGAAAAAGAAGGCATCCAAGGGTTTTTTTGGTTCAGAACTCTGGACAGCAGTTTTTTATTGGTCGATTAATTTATCCACCAATCAGCAAGGACAACCCAAGTTGTTAACCAAAAATGGGCCGGCATCTAAACTTACTTTCTTGCTTTTCAAATAAAGATACCAAGAGAATGAATACAATTTGATAATAGGAGTTAATTACAAAGTTGCTTAAAATTACGTGCTCTATCTGAATCACAAAAGAAAAAATTTGGGTTCAGTGTCCCTTTAAGAATGTCTAGTGGCGGGTAGTGGGCTTTGAAGAGTTCCACACAGAGGGATTTCAGTAGTGATACAAGCATGTCTAGAAATTAGATTGAAATGGGTATGAGCTGCTCCATACCATTCACATTGTACCTTGGAACTGATCATTTTCAGCTGGGGGGTCTTGTAGGATCCAAAGGCTCCTGCTGGGTGGTCTGCTCCACGAATTTGTACCAGCTCTCCACCTAGTTCCCCTAGATCAACCAGACTGCTGCAAGGCACACAGAGACGCCAAAGGGCAATCCCCTTTCATTAACAGTCCTATCTTGTTGCTCTGGGGGGTAAGTAGTTAATACTGTACTGAAAAGTTGAGGTAAGTTGATGGGGATCCCCGCAGCAGCTCCCAGAGCAAGTAAATTAGGAGTATGCAATGCCAGGTAGAATGCTGCAGGTGAGATGGCTTCCTCCAGCTCTTCCTTGATTTCTCACATCTGAATCACCAGGAAGGCTTAAAGGGACAGTCTAGTCAAAATTAAACTTTCGTTATTCAGATAGGGCATGTTATTTTAAACAACTTTCCAATTTACTTTTGTCATCAAATTTGCTTTTTTCTCTTGGTATTCTTAGTTGAAAGCTAAACCTAGGTAGCCTCATATGCTAATTTCTAAGCCCTTTAAGGCTGCCTCTTATCTGAATGCATTTGACAGTTTTTCACAGCTAGAGGGTGTTAGTTAATTTGTGCCATATAGATAACATTGTGCTCAGGCCTGTGGAGTTACTTATGACAGGGCACTGACTGGCTAAAATGCAAGTCTGTAGAAAGAACTAAAATAAGGGGGCAGCCTGCAGAGGCTTAAATACAAGGTAATCACATAGGTAAAAAGTATATTAATATAACAGTGTTGGTTATGCAAAACTGGGCAATGGGTAATAAAGGGATTATCTATCTTTTTAAACAATAAAAGTTCTGGAGTAGACTTTCCCTTTAAAGCTCAGCAAAAATGCAATAGTTTTTTACCTCTATTTGAAAGTCTGAAGAATAGCAGTATTTACATGTACTACAGTTACTCTGCAGGAGAGTAAAGGTGGAGGCCAAGCCACTGTATATTCCGGAATGCTGAGGCTGTCCACAGTAGTGAGCGATACTTTAACTAAAGCAGAAATAGTAGCTCTGTAAGTTCATATAGCTCTGAACATAGGATGCTGCAGAAATGTGAAGATAAATTACAGATTAAACTGTAGATCTTGAGCAGCTCACAGAGGTTTGTCCAAACATGGCTGCTGCCCGGAAGTTCTTTTAAAACACTTTTATTGATCTTATAGACCTGTCTGTTATGCAGCAAATTGATTATGTGGGGTAATTTAAATGTTTACAGCCCCTTTAATTTATTTGTAAGTGTTAAGAGAAATAGTTATGGTATTTGTTATACTTTAAACATTGCATAGTTAAGTTCTGATTAACGTAGGAGCAAATGTAATACTCTTGTCATTTAGCAATTAAAGCTTTTATGAAGCAACAAAACGGATCCCATCTACAAATGAATACAGCTCTCCGTCTAAAGGCAGAAGCTTTAATGGAAGGCACTGGCTCCATCTGCGCTGAAGAGGCATTAAAGACTGTTGAGCAGGTATATTTTAGCAATTAAATATGTATATGCCATAGTCTTTGTTTCTGATTTAAATAACTTGTAAACATATGTATTGAATGCATAGATCCTGCATTTGTTTTTTACATTGCTATAAGCTACTGATTTAGGATGTAATTTACTATTTTACTGCTAATTTTAGGTTATTATGCTCTCCAACAAATTTCCTGGATACTGCTTGAATAATTAAACAAATTATTCTGTAATAGCTGCTACACTGAAAAATAATAAGCTATACTGTGAATAAAACCTCTACCATCATGTTACTCTGGAGATGTAGAAACATAATTTATCCTATCTATTTCCTCATTTTACAGTATTTTCATCTCAGCTGATAGTTTGGACAATATATTCTGTGTGTGTGTGTGTATATATATATATATGTGTATATATGTGTGCATGTATGTGTGTGTGTGTAATGTTTTCTAATATTATATAATTATTATATATATATATATATATATATAATTATAAAATGTTATATGTGTATGTATATATATATATTTATATATATTTATATATATATATATATATATATATATATAAACACATTGTATACATTTCAAATTACCAGGTAGTATGGACTTTAACCCATAAAAAAAACCAAAGTTCTACAGTTTTTGAGAGATCAAAAATAATGATTTAAATACAGTATGCAATTGTATACAACTTTCTTCTATTATCTAAAAAATGTTGGGTTTTTATGTCCTTATAAGCAATTGCTTTAAAGGGTGTCTTTAGCAATCTATAGCAATAATGTTTGTAGCAATGTTATACATTGTTGCAACACTGCTGTCATAGAATGTTAGAGATATAAGTTTGTTTATTTTTTTTTAATTGCATACTGTTTCTAAATCAAGAAAATTAATTTTGACTTTGCTGTGCCTTAAGGCTCAAAGATTTCTCAAATGTTCTGTGTGTAGGTAAGGGTACTGTTAAGAATTTGCAAACTCATTTTATTCTTTGTGTTCTTATTTATTTATTTATTTATCCATATTATGTCACACATCATTTCAGCTGGTGCTGGATAATAATGAAATCTAATTTACAACAGACACAAACTCAATGGATTTAACTAGTGTTGTAAATTAAGCAGTTAAATCCAATGAGTACAGATCTGTTTTGTATGTATGTGGGTTATGTATGTATGTGAGTGTGTGTATGTATAGCATTTTGTATTAAAATGCTGAGTTGCTGATGTGTATAATGCTAAAGTTTGCCAAATAGTTTGTGACCCTCTGAGTCAATGAAGGAAGGATTTTCCCTATGCAATGTATTTTACTTTTAGTATAGATGAGTAGTTCATAAGGTTGTTATTAACAGGTCAGTAATAAAGAAGTGTAATCTATTTAAATTTCTCAGCACAGTAACAACTTGTATTTTGTAAATATATATTTATATATAAATTCTGCTTTTGTTTTGTTCTTTCCAGATTTCCAATGCAGATAATGACCCTGATCTCAGTGTCATTAAATGCCAAGCTTACCTAAAGAAAGGTTCTGTGGACTGCGCTGCAAAGGTTTCTTTTTTTATTTATCAATTGGAATATTCGCTTGCACAATTTGTTTATCTATTTAGGAACATGTTGGCTTGCTATTTGTAAATCACAGTTGTTAATGTGCCATGTGCACTGTCAGCTGTTAGAATAGGGAAACCTAACAATGTTCAGACTTAAATCACAGGAAAGGGGGACAAAAATAATAAATCTACCCCCTTTTTTTTATAATTTAACCTTTTATATTACAATCTCTAAATGTTTACTGTCCTTTTAATTTAATTAATAACACATAATTCAGCTATGACGTTTCCAAATATGCTATGAATATCCTTGGCGCTACCTTAGTATGAATTACAAAAGTATTTTGATTACATGTTTTGTTTAAGAAAAATATGACAAGTGTATGATTCATACAAAATGAACATATCTATTTCCTCCTGACGCTGTGGGGTGGGAATAATTCCAACAAACCAATTTAGCAGCAAAATAATTATTGTGTAGAGATAAACAGGAGATGCATATTTAATTATATGTACACATGGTGTTGTATCTAGCAGATAACTGTATTGGGGTATGGCAAGAAGCCCTATTTGTTCTCCGGCACCAGGGTTCATAATCCTATTAGCATGGGGCTTTATTATGATAGCAAAAATTACTTGTTGAGCTATGTAGTCAATAAAGTACTATAATTTGTAGGTTTTGCACATTTTGCTTTCTTTGCTTTTTATGTTGATGCAGTGATACAATTTCATGTACTGTGTGTGCTTTTTTCTACATCCCATTTATACATTTTAACCCTGAACACTAAACATATTTCACAACACTGATATATACACCTGGGTATAATTTAGTATGGCTTATAAAATATTGTTTCTCTTGTAAGGTGTATCCAGTCCACGGATCATCCATTACTTGTGGGATATTCTCATTCCCAACAGGAAGTTGCAAGAGGACCCACAGCAAAGCTGTTATATAGCTCCTCCCCTCACTACCATATCCAGTCATTCTCTTGCAACTCTCAACGCGCATGGAGGTAGTAAGAGGAGAGTGGTGAAAAATAGTTTGTTTATTAACTTCAATCAAAAGTTTGTTATTTTAAATAGTACCGGAGTTGTGCTATTTTTTTCTCAGGCAGAGATAGAAGAAGAATCTGCCTGAGTTTTCTATGATCTTAGCAGGTTGTAACTAAGATCCATTGCTGTTCTCACACATGTCTGAGGAGTGAGGTAACTTCAGAGGGAGAATGGCGTGCAGTTTACTCTGCTATCAGGTATGTGCAGTTATGATTTTTTCTAGGATTGGAAATGCTAGAAAATGCTGCTGATTCCTGATAAATGTAAGTTAAGCCTGAATACAGTGATTTAATAATGACTGGTATCATGCTTACTCTCAGGGGTAATACCCTAATAGATATGCTATATAAAACGTTTGCTGGCATGTTTAATCGTTTTTTATATATGCTTGGTGATAAAACTTATTGGGGTCTAATTTTTTCCACATGGCTGGCTGTATTTTTGCCTAGAAACAGTTTCCTGAGGCTTTCCACTGTTGTAATATGAGTGGGAGGGGCCTATTTTAGCGCTTTTTTGCGCAGTTAAAATTACAGACTTAGACATCCAGTTTTCCTCAGGAGTCCCCTGAATGCTACAGGACATCTCTAAAGAGCCTAAAATCGTTTATTGGGGAAGGTAGGAGCCACAGTAAAGCTGTGGCACTTTGCTGGGACTGTTAAAAAAACGTCTGTCGTTTTTTTTTTATCCGTTTTTTTGAACTAAGGGGTTAATCATCCATTTGCAAGTGGGTGCAATGCTCTGTTAGCCTATTACATACACTGTAAAAATTTCGTTTGTGTAACTGCCTTTTTTCACTGTTTTTCAAATTTTGACAAAATTTGTTTCTCTTAAAGGCACAGTACCGTTTTTTTATATTGCTTGTTAACTTGAATTAAAGTGTTTTCCAAGCTTGCTAGTCTCATTGCTAGTCTGTATAAACATGTCTGACATAGAGGAAACTCCTTGTTCATTATGTTTAAAGGCCATGGTGGAACCCCCTCTTAGAATGTGTACCAATTATACTGACTTCACTCTAAGCAATAAAGATCATATTTTGTCTTTAAAAAAATTATCACCAGAGGAATCTAGCGAGGGGGAAGTTATGCCGACTAACTCTCCCCACGTGTCAGATTCTTTGACTCCCGCTCAAGGGACTCACGCTGAAATGGCGCCAAGTACATCAAGGGCACCCATAGCGTTTACTTTACAAGACATGGCGGCAGCCATGGATAATACACTGTCAGCGGTACTAGCCAGACTACCTGAACTTAGAGGTAAGCGAGATAGCTCTGGGGTTAGACGAAATGCAGAGCATACTGACGCTTTAAGAACCATGTCTGATACTGCCTCACAATATGCTGAAGCTGAGGAAGGAGAACTTCAGTCTGTGGGTGATGTTTCTGATTCAGGGAGAATCCCTGATTCTGATATTTCTACATTTAAATTTAAGCTTGAACACCTCCAAGTGTTACTTAAAGAGGTTTTAGCTGCTCTGAATGACTGTGACACAATTGCAGTGCCAGAGAAATTGTGTAGACTGGATAAATACTTTGCAGTGCCGGTGTGTACTGATGTTTTTCCAATACCTAAAAGGTTTACAGAAATTATTAGTAAGGAATGGGATAGACCAGGTGTGCCGTTCTCTCCCCCTCCTATTTTTAGAAAAATGTTTCCTATAGACGCCACCACACGGGACTTATGGCAGACAGTCCCTAAGGTGGAGGGAGCAGTTTCTACTTTAGCAAAGCGTACTACTATCCCTGTCAAGGACAGTTGTGCTTTTTCAGATCCAATGGATAAAAAATTAGAAGGTTACCTTAAGAAAATATTTTGTCAACAAGGTTTTATCCTACAGCCCCTTGCATGCATTGCCCCTGTCACTGCTGCTGCAGCGTTCTGGTTTGAGTCTCTGGAAGAGGCCTTACAGGTAGCGACTCCATTGGATGACATACTTGGCAAACTTAGGGCACTTAAGCTAGCCAATTCTTTTGTTTCTGATGCCATTGTTCATTTGACTAAACTAACGGCTAAGAATTCTGGTTTTGCTATACAGGTGCGCAGAGCGCTATGGCTTAAATCATGGTCAGCTGACGTGACTTCAAAATCTAAGCTGCTTAACATTCCCTTCAAGGGGCAGACCTTATTCGGGCCTGGTTTGAAGGAAATTATTGCTGATATCACTGGAGGTAAAGGTCATGCCCTTCCTCAGGATAGGTCCAAATCCTGGGCCAAACAGTCTAATTTTCGTGCCTTTCGAAACTTCAAGGCAAGTGCGGCATCAACCTCCTCTAATGCAAGACAAGAGGGAACTGTTGCTCAGTCCAAGCCGGTCTGGATGCCAAACCAGACCTGGAACAAAGGTAAGCAGGCTAAAAAACCTGCTGCTGCCTCTAAGATAGCATGAAGGAACGGCCCCCTATCCGGTAACGGATCTAGTGGGGGGCAGACTTTCACTCTTTGACCAGGCGTGGGCAAGAGATGTTCAGGATCCCTGGGCGTTGGAAATTATATCCCAGGGGTATCTTCTGGACTTCAAAGCTTCTCCCCCCATAGGGAGATTTCACCTTTCACAATTATCTGCAAACCAGATAAAGAGAGAGGCATTCTTACACTGTGTAAGAGACCTCCTAGTTATGGGAGTGATCCATCCAGTTCCAAAGGAGGAACAAGGACATGGTTTTTACTCAAATCTGTTTATGGTTCCCAAAAAAGAGGGAACATTCAGACCAATTTTGGATCTAAAGATCTTAAACAAATTCCTCAGAGTTCCATCATTCAAGATGGAAACTATTCGTACCATCCTGCCTATGATCCAGGAGGGTCAATATATGACTACAGTGGATCTAAAGGATGCTTATCTTCACATTCCGATACACAAAGATCATCATCGGTTTCTAAGGTTTGCCTTTCTAGACAGGCATTACCAGTTTGTAGCTCTTCCCTTTGGATTGGCTACAGCCCCAAGAATCTTCACGAAGGTTCTAGGGTCCCTTCTGGCAGTCCTAAGGCCGCGGGGCATAGCAGTAGCCCCTTATTTAGACGACATCCTGATACAGGCGTCAAACTTCCAAATTGCCAGGTCTCACACAGACATAGTACTGGCATTTCTGAGGTCGCATGGGTGGAAAGTGAACGAGGAAAAGAGTTCTCTATCCCCACTCACGAGAGTTTCTTTTCTAGGGATACAACCACAAGAAAGTTTGCAGCACCTGTCAGCGTGTTACCGCGGTTGCTTGCTTTCACATATATAAACCCCAATATATTGCACTTGCTCCAAAACACTTTGACCCCTCAAAAAAGTTCCGTGCTCATATATGTGCTTTAAACAATGTGCTGATATAGCGCTGATCCTGGGGACCCACCTTAAGTCTTCATTGCTCTAGATCCTCTCTCTCCGAAATCTGTGCATCCACAGTAGCCTGGAGGTCGAGCAGCAGCGTGGATCCCTACAGCGTCTCAGCGTGTATGCAGTCAGTCCGGAACTGCGTGACGTCACGGCAAGGGGCGGATGGATCCGCAGGTAAGGAGAGTCCACGGCCGGAATAGGCCGATAATCCAACGTAGTGCTATGTCTTACAGGGGTAGTTTATCGCTGCTCAGTGAATGTGAATGTCCGTGCCTTGAACATATCCAGAAGGTAACAGCAAAATGAACAAGCAGAGGCACCGGGTAGTTCACAAAACAAAAGCGTCCTTTATTCATGTATTAAAAAGACAGCAGGAGACACTTAGGAAAAAGCTTTAAACCTCTGGGGCAAAGGTGGAGTGGTGGTTCCCCACGTACCCTGATGCTGACGCGTTTCGGCAAATGCCGTAATCGTAGCTGAAGGGTGTAAGCTTAATCACTTATTTAAAGAGACAGATCACCTGTGATAGGTTAAAAACTTATGCTACGTGGGTGACACCCACCTCCACCTGTGTGTTAGACAATTGCCCTAATTTAGGATAGTAAGACCATATTATCCACTTCATATAAATCTTTCTTATGCATATATATAACGAAATTGAAATAGTAATAATAGTAATGGTATTTACAGAACATTTCTTGTTATACATATGTAGACACTACTGGAAGAACATAAAAATTATTATCAACATATATGTGTATACATATATCTGCACTGCTCAAATTGCATTTCACATAGATACATAGTTAGGATGCGCAGCCATATAAGACTGCCTGAGCTAATTGTATAGTCTCAATATAATCCTTTGTGTTCCTTGTTTATATCTTAAATTAGTGATTTAAGAAAGAATACCTATTGAATCACAAATATTGTTCTAAACATGAAAATAATAATGATAATAATAATAATAAAGGGTTGATAGAGAATGTTGGAAACCAGGACAAGGGGGGTATATCTACTTGTTACCCCTATGTGTATATATATATATACATATGTTAAAGGCTACTTAGGGGGAGAACCACATTCCATACCCATACATCATCGTACAGTGTCTTTTTGGAAAGATACACAGGTTAACACCAGAAATTGATCAAGTCATATTCAGAATTAAGCCCATTGGGCATCCTGGTGTGCAACCTGTGTATCCAAAACACCTCCCTCTTAAGGAGCAAATTATCCCTGTCACCCCCCCTATTATTTGTGTTTACCACTTCAATAATCGTCCATGACAATGTCTCTGGATCTTTGTTGTGTTTTATCTTGAAGTGGTTCACTAAGGGGGTAGTTAGTTTGCCTGACTTGATGTCATTTATGTGTTCCCTTATCCTGGTTCTGACCTGTCGAGACGTTTGACCTGTATATTGGATGTCACATGAGTCACAATTGAGGAGATAGACTGCATATGTGGATCTGCAATTGAAAAGTGCCCTGTGTGCAAATGTCTCTCCCGAGTGTGCACTTCTGAATACATTGCCCAATTTTGCATGTCCACATGCTATGCAGCTACTATAACTACATTTGTAGACTCCTTTATATCTTAACCAAGAGGATATATTGGTTTCATCCTGTTTCAATTGCGTGGGGGCTACATAGTTGCCTATGGTTTTGCCTCTTCTGAAGGCAAACCTCACCTTTTGTGTGGCAATATGTGCAAGTTCATCATCAGCCGTAAGTAATGTCATATGTTTGCGTATAATATTACACACCTGGTAATATTGCCTGCTAAACTGAGTCACAAAAGTTAACTGTTCAGATTTAGCATCACATACTGATTGCTTCTCACTAAGAAGGGTGGCCCTCTCTATGGCCCTTACTTCCTCCCGGGCCCTGATGATATCCTGTCTGGGGTACCCCCTCTCTTGGAATTTTTTGAAAAGTTCGGTTTCATGCTTAAAGTGTTCACTGTCCCGGGTACAATTCCTTTTTACCCTAGTGAACTGACCCTTCAAGACTGACTTAAAAACCTGTTTAGGATGGCTACTGTGAGCATGTAATAGAGTATTTCTAGTTATAGGTTTTCTATATAGCTCAACCTTTACATATTCTGATCCCTCACCATGAAGGGTAACATCCAAGAAATTAATCCTAGAAGACCCAAATTCATGGGTAAACTGTAGACTGGCATTATTGACATTCAAATGCCCTACGAATTCCTGTGCTTCCTCTAAACTTCCATCCCAAATAAAGAGCAAATCGTCTATATAGCGACGATAATAGACGATTTTGCCCCTTTGCCTGTTTATATCTCCAAAGATGTGGCACAGCTCCCACCAACCCATGTAAAGGTTGGCGTAAGAGGGAGCAAATTTTGCTCCCATGGCTGTGCCACACCTCTGGAGATAGAAAACATGTTCAAACACAAAAAAGTTATGGGTAAGCAGGAATTCGGTAACCCTGACAACAAACCTGATGAAGTCATCGCTATATTCAGTAGATCTCCTTAGAAAGAAGGATATGGCTTCAAGACCAGATCTAAGTGGAATAAACAAATATAATGACTTGACATCCACTGATAACCAGCCATAGCCCTCCTTCCAAGGTATCCTTTCTATTTCTGTGAGAAGCTGTTTAGTATCCCTCAAGGGACTAAGGAGTTCCCCCACTAGGGGTTGTAGAAGGGAGTCTAGCCACCTAGATAAAGGTTCCAACATTGAGCCAATCCCATTGATGATGGGCCTGCCCTCAACATTCTCCAAGGTCTTGTGTACCTTTGGGAGAAGATTGAAGGTAGGAATTTTGGGGTTTCTGGCATATAAGAAATCACAAGTGCCATCATCAAAAAATCCCCCTTCCATCCCATCATCAATCAGGTGTGAGAGTTCCTTTTGAAACCTAGAGGTGGGGTCAAAATCTAATATGATATATTGTTTAGGGTCATTTAGTTGTCGGAGAGCATCTTTAATAAAGAACTCCCTGTCCATTAAAACAACAGACCCTCCCTTATCTGCTGCCCTCACCACCAGATTTTTATTTTCACTTAAATCCTTAAGCACAATTCTTTCTTTAGCGCTAAGGTTACCCTTCGTTCCAAGTACAGAGGTGTATGCCAATTTATTTAAATCATCCTCCACCCTCCTCTGGAATTTTTCCAGGATGGGTCCCCTTGACTGAATAGGGTAAAATTTGGATACACCTCTGAATCTGGGACCAATGGTACTTGTGTTGGCGGGATCCGTGTCCACACAATAATTCTCCCTCTGTAATGACTCCAAATCCACCACATTACAACATTCTTCAAAAGTTAAGTTTGCTCTTATTTCCTTGGCTAAATCATCTACAAAGACATTTTCAACCAAGTCATTTTTGAAATGCTTTTTTAATGTTAATGATCTGATAAGTTTATTCACATCATCTAATGTGGTGAATAAATCAAAGTCATCAGTCGGTACAAAATTGAGTCCCAAACCCAGGACCTTCTCCTCAACCTTGCTCAATGTATGACTAGAAAGGTTAATAACCGATGTCAGTTGTACTTCCTGCCCTAATATCTCCTCCTGGTTGAGAACCTTGTTTTTAAATGTTACCTTCTGGATATGTTCAAGGCACGGACATTCACATTCACTGAGCAGCGATAAACTACCCCTGTAAGACATAGCACTAGAGATATAATTCCCACCCCGGTACAGTCTAACACAGGTGGCAGAGGGAGAGGAAGGGGTAGACAGTCTAGATATCAGGATCTAGATAGAGTCAATGATGCCCCTACACCCAGTACTGCCACTTCTGTGGAACGGGAGAGGGGTGAGATTGAACAGGTTTTTTCCAGGCCCCCCGCAGGACAAGAAGGGGGGGGGGAGAGGTGGAGAACATTTAAAAACAAGGTTCTCAACCAGGAGGAGATATCAGGGCAGGAAGTACAACTGACACCGGTTATTAACCTTTCTAGTCATACATTGAGCAAGGTTGAGGAGAAGGTCCTGGGTATATTGCACTTGCTCCAAAACACTTTGACCCCTCAAAAAAGTTCTGTGCTCATATATGTGCTTTAAACAATGTGCTGATATAGCGCTGATCCTGGGGACCCACCTTAAGTCTTCATTGCTCTAGATCCTCTCTCTCCGAAATCTGTGCATCCACAGTAGCCTGGAGGTCGAGCAGCAGCGTGGATCCCTACAGCGTAAGGTAAGGAGAGTACAGGTAAGGAGAGTCCACGGCCGGAATAGGCCGATAATCCAACGTAGTGCTATGTCTTACAGGGGTAGTTTATCGCTGCTCAGTGAATGTGAATGTCCGTGCCTTGAACATATCCAGAAGGTAACATTTAAAAACAAGGTTCTCAACCAGGAGGAGATATTAGGGCAGGAAGTACAACTGACACCGGTTATTAACCTTTCTAGTCATACATTGAGCAAGGTTGAGGAGAAGGTCCTGGGTTTGGGACTCAATTTTGTACCGACTGATGACTTTGATTTATTCACCACATTAGATGATGTGAATAAACTTATCAGATCATTAACATTAAAAAAGCATTTAAAAAATGACTTGGTTGAAAATGTCTTTGTAGGTGATTCAGCCAAGGAAATAAGAGCAAACTTAACTTTTGAAGAATGTTGTAATGTGGTGGATTTGGAGTCATTACAGAGGGAGAATTATTGTGTGGACACGGATCCCGCCAACACAAGTACCATTGGTCCCAGATTCAGAGGTGTATCCAAATTTTACCCTATTCAGTCAAGGGGACCCATCCTGGAAAAATTCCAGAGAAGGGTGGAGGATGATTTAAATAAATTGGCATACACCTCTGTACTTGGAACGAAGGGTAACCTTAGCGCTAAAGAAAGAATTGCGCTTAAGGATTTAAGTGAAAATAAAAATCTGGTGGTGAGGGCAGCAGATAAGGGAGGGTCTGTTGTTTTAATGGACAGGGAGTTCTTTATTAAAGATGCTCTCCGACAACTAAATGACCCTAAACAATATATCATATTAGATTTTGACCCCACCTCTAGGTTTCAAAAGGAACTCTCACACCTGATTGATGATGGGATGGAAGGGGGATTTTTTGATGATGGCACTTGTGATTTCTTATATGCCAGAAACCCCAAAATTCCTACCTTCAATCTTCTCCCAAAGGTACACAAGACCTTGGAGAATGTTGAGGGCAGGCCCATCATCAGTGGGATTGGCTCAATGTTGGAACCTTTATCTAGGAGGCTAGACTGCCTTCTACAACCCCTAGTGGGGGAACTCCTTAGTCACTTGAGGGATACTAAACAGCTTCTCACAGAAATAGAAATGATACCTTGGAAAAGGAGGGCTATGGCTGGTTATCAGTGGATGTCAAGTCATTATATTCGTCTATTCCACATAGATCTGGTCTTGAAGCCATATCCTTCTTTCTAAGGAGATCTACTGAATATAGCGATGACTTCATCAGGTTTGTTGTCAGGGTTACCGAATTCCTGCTTACCCATAACTTTTTTGTGTTTGAACGTCTTTTCTATCTCCAGAGGTGTGGCACAGCCATGGGAGCAAAATTTGCTCCCTCTTACGCCAACCTTTACATGGGTTGGTGGGAGCTGTGCCACATCTTTGGAGATATAAACAGTCAAAGGGGCAAAATCGTCTATTATCGTCGCTATATAGACGATTTGCTCTTTATTTGGGATGGAAGTTTAGAGGAAGCACAGGAATTCGTAGGGCATTTGAATGTCAATAATGCCAGTCTACAGTTTACCCATGAATTTGGGTCTTCTAGGATTAATTTCTTGGATGTTACCCTTCATGGTGAGGGATCAGAATATGTAAAGGTTGAGCTATATAGAAAACCTATAACTAGAAATACTCTATTACATGCTCACAGTAGCCATCCTAAACAGGTTTTTAAGTCAGTCTTGAAGGGTCAGTTCACTAGGGTAAAAAGGAATTGTACCCGGGACAGTGAACACTTTAAGCATGAAACCGAACTTTTCAAAAAATTCCAAGAGAGGGGGTACCCCATACAGGATATCATCAGGGCCCGGGAGGAAGTAAGGGCCATATAGAGGGCCACCCCTCTTAGTGAGAAGCAATCAGTATGTGATGCTAAATATGAACAGTTAACTTTTGTGACTCAGTTTAGCAGGCAATATTACCAGGTGTGTAATATTATACGCAAACATATGACATTACTTAGGGCTGATGATGAACTTGCACATATTGCCACACAAAAGGTGAGGTTTGCCTTCAGAAGAGGCAAAACCATAGGCAACTATGTAGCCCCCACGCAATTGAAACAGGATGAAACCAATATATCCTCTAGTTTAAGATATAAAGGAGTCTACAAATGTAGTTATAGTAGCTGCATAGCATGTGGACATGAAAAATTGGGCAATGTATTCAGAAGTGCACACTCGGGAGAGACATTTGCACACAGGGCACTTTTCAATTGCAGATCCACATATGCAGTCTATCTCCTCAATTGTGACTCATGTGACATCCAATATACAGGTCAAACGTCTCGACAGGTCAGAACCAGGATAAGGGAACACATAAATGACATCAAGTCAGGCAAACTAACTACCCCCTTAGTGAACCACTTCAAGATAAAACACAACAAAGATCCAGGGACATTGTCATGGACGATTATTGAAGTGGTAAACACAAATAATAGGGGGGTGACAGGGATAATTTGCTCCTTAAGAGGGAGGTGTTTTGGATACACAGGTTGCACACCAGGATGCCCAATGGGCTTAATTCTGAATATGACTTGATCAATTTCTGGTGTTAACCTGTGTATCTTTCCAAAAAGACACTGTACGATGATGTATGGGTATGGAATGTGGTTCTCCCCCTAAGTAGCCTTTTACATATGTATATATATATACATAGGGGTAAGAAGTAGATATACCCCCCTTGTCCTGGTTTCCAACATTCTCTATCAACCCTTTATTATTATTATTATCATTATTATTTTCATGTTTAGAACAATATTTGTGATTCAATAGGTATTCTTTCTTAAATCACTAATTTAAGATATAAACAAGGAACACAAAGGATTATATTGAGCCTATACAATTAGCTCAGGCAGTCTTATATGGCTGCGCATCCTAACTATGTATCTATGTGAAATGCAATTTGAGCAGTGCAGATATATGTATACACATATATGTTGATAATAATTTTTATGTTCTTCCAGTAGTGTCTACATATGTATAACAAGAAATGTTCTGTAAATACCATTACTATTATTACTATTTCAATTTCGTTATATATATATGCATAAGAAAGATTTATATGAAGTGGATAATATGGTCTTACTATCCTAAATTAGGGCAATTGTCTAACACACAGGTGGAGGTGGGTGTCACCCACGTAGCATAAGTTTTTAACCTATCACAGGTGATCTGTCTCTTTAAATAAGTGATTAAGCTTACACCCTTCAGCTACGATTACGGCATTTGCCGAAACGCGTCAGCATCAGGGTACGTGGGGAACCACCACTCCACCTTTGCCCCAGAGGTTTAAAGCTTTTTCCTAAGTGTCTCCTGCTGTCTTTTTAATACCTGAATAAAGGACACTTTTGTTTTGTGAACTACCCGGTGCCTCTGCTTGTTCATTTTGCTGTTTCTTTTCTAGGGACTCTGATAGATTCTGTAGAAATGAAAATTTACCTGACGGAGTCCAGGTTATCAAAGCTTCTAAATTCCTGCCGGGTTCTTCATTCCATTCCGCGCCCTTCGGTGGCTCAGTGTATGGAAGTAATCGGCTTAATGATAGCGGCAATGGACATAGTGCCGTTTGCACGCTTACATCTCAGACCGCTGCAGCTATGCATGCTCAGTCAGTGGAACGGGGATTACACAGATTTGTCTCCTCAACTGAATCTGGACCAAGTGACCAGGGATTCTCTTCTCTGGTGGCTATCTCGGGTCCATCTGTCCAAAGGTATGACCTTTCGCAGGCCAGATTGGACAATTGTAACAACAGATGCCAGCCTTCTAGGTTGGGGTGCAGTCTGGAACTCCCTGAAGGCTCAGGGATCGTGGACTCAGGAGGAGTCTCTCCTTCCAATAAATATTCTGGAGCAAAGAGCGATATTCAATGCTCTTCAGGCTTGGCCTCAGTTAGCAACTCTGAGGTACATCAGATTTCAGTCGGACAACATCACGACTGCGGCTTACATCAACCATCAAGGGGGAACAAGAAGTTCCCAAGCGATGTTAGAAGTCTCAAAGATAATTCACTGGGCAGAGATTCACTCCTGCCACCTATCAGCTATCCATATCCCAGGTGTAGAGAACTGGGAGGCGGATTTTCTAAGTCGACAGACTTTTCATCCGGTGGAGTGGGAACTCCATCCGGAGGTGTTTGCACAAGTGATTCATCGCTGGGGCAAACCAGAACTGGATCTCATGGCGTCTCGACAGAACGCCAAGCTTCCTTGTTACGGATCCAGGTCCAGGGACCCCAGGGCGACGCTGATAGACGCCATAGCAGCGCCCTGGTCTTTCAACCTGGCTTATGTGTTTCCACCGTTTCCTCTGCTCCCTCGTCTGATTGCCAAGATCAAGCAGGAGAGAGCATCGGTGATTCTAATAGCGCCTGCGTGGCCACGCAGGACCTGGTATGCAGATCTAGTGGACATGTCATCATTGCCACCATGGACTCTGCCTCTGAGACAGGACCTTCTACTTCAGGGTCCTCTCCTCCATCTAAATCTAATTTCTCTAAGACTGACTGCATGGAGATTGAACGCTTGATTTTATCAAAGCGTGGCTTCTCCGAGTCAGTCCTTGATACCTTAATCCAGGCACGAAAGCCTGTCACTAGGAAAATTTACCATAAGATATGGCGTAAATATCTTTATTGGTGCGAATCCAAGGGTTACTCATGGAGTAAGGTTAGGATTCCCAGGATATTATCTTTTCTCCAAGAAGGCTTGGAAAAAGGTTTGTCAGCTAGTTCCTTAAAGGGACAGATTTCTGCTCTGTCTATTCTTTTGCACAAGCGTCTGGCAGATGTTCCAGACGTTCAGGCATTTTGTCAGGCTTTAGTCAGAATCAAGCCTGTGTTCAAACCTGTTGCTCCACCATGGAGCTTAAATTTGGTTCTTAAGGTTCTTCAAGGAGTTCCGTTTGAACTCTTCATTCCATAGATATAAAGCATTTATCTTGGAAAGTCCTTTTTTTGGTAGCTATTTCCTCGGCTCGTAGAGTGTCTGAGCTGAGATTTTTCATTCTGATAAGGTAGTCCTGCGTACCAAGCCTGGGTTTTTACCTAAGGTGGTATCTAACAAGAATATCAATCAAGAGATTGTTGTTCCATCCTTGTGTCCCAATCCTTCTTCAAGGAAGGAACGTCTTTTACATAATCTGGACGTGGTTCGTGCTTTAAAGTTTTACTTACAAGCTACTAAAGATTTTCGACAAACATCTGCTTTGTTTGTTGTTTACTCTGGACAGAGGAGAGGTCAAAAGGCTTCGGCAACCTCTTTCTTTTTGGCTAAGAAGCATAATACGCTTAGCCTATGAGACTGCTGGACAGCAGCCTCCTGAAAGGATTACAGCTCATTCTACTAGAGCTGTGGCTTCCACTTGGGCCTTTAAAAATGAGGCTTCTGTTGAACAGATTTGCAATGCGGCGACTTGGTCTTCGCTTCATACTTTTTCAAAATTCTACAAATTTGATACTTTTGCTTCTTCGGAGGCTATTTTTGGGAGAAAGGTTTTACAGGCAGTGGTACCTTCCGTTTAAGTACCTGCCTTGTCCCTCCCTTCATCCGTGTACTTTAGCTTTGGTATTGGTATCCCACAAGTAATGGATGATCCATGGACTGGATACACCTTACAAGAGAAAACACAATTTATGCTTACCTGATAAATTTATTTCTCTTGTGGTGTATCCAGTCCACGGCCCGCCCTGTCATTTTAAGACAGGTTATTTTTAAATTTAAACTACAGTCACCACTGCACCCTGTGGTTTCTCCTTTCTCTGCTTGTTTTCGGTCGAATGACTGGATATGGTAGTGAGGGGAGGAGCTATATAACAGCTTTGCTGTGGGTCCTCTTGCAACTTCCTGTTGGGAATGAGAATATCCCACAAGTAATGGATGATCCGTGGACTGGATACACCACAAGAGAAATAAATTTATCAGGTAAGCATAAATTGTGTTTTTTTCCCATCAGTGACCCCCATTTTGTATAGAATTTGTATAAAGTGCAATGTATAGCAATACACAGAGTGGTAAAAGCACACAGTAACTCTCACAGGCAACAATATGGAGGTGCGCAAAGAGGGACATTGAGAAGAAGACCTAGATACGCAATCTAACAGAGGCACACAAAAGAACATAGGCATGTAGAGCAATACTGAGAGAATGGCTAAAAAACACAGTAACATACTGGCACAAAAAGGGACATAGACGCACAGAAATACAAACATGCCAAGGGACATATCACACAATCTATTTTAACTAACTTTTGAAAAACTACTTATTGCAACTTCTTAGAGGAGAATACTTCTTTCTTTAATAAAATAAATGTGATCAGCCATTAATAAGCTTTAAAAGTATATGAAATCCCAAAAATGTCTTGTGACAGAGCATGCCATTTTAAAAAAGATTCCTATTTATTTCTGTTATAAAATATGCTTCATTAACATGATATTCTGTGTTGAAGAGATACTTAGGTATTCATCTGGAGCACTACATGGCAGGAAATAGTGCTGCCATATAGTGCTCTTACAAATGGATAACATTCTTGCAAAACTGATGCCATATAGTGCTCCAGAATGGGCCAGCAACAAAAGATACCAAGAGAACAAAGAAACATTGAAAAAAGCAGTACATTAGAAAGTGTTTTAAAGTCGCATGCTCTTTCGGAATCATGAAAGAAACATTTTGGGTTTCATATTCCTTAAATGGTTTTTTTTTGTGTGGCTTATTTGTGAAGCTCCATTTGCAGTTTTGAAACCCATGCTGTGCATGCTCAATCATGCATGCCTGCAGCAACACTTTAAGAAGTAGCAGTCATTTAACCCTCCTCCGTATTTAGCTTTTAAATTTTGCAGGCTTTGGCGCTTCTTACGTTTTTGGGGATTCTTGACCTCCCAGCCCCGACAGCTGACATATTGGGAAAAATGTGGGTCTCTAGGATTCCACCACGTAGGTCCCTCTAGGTTTCGTATAGACATAACTCTCGTTCCCCTATATTTTACAAATTAGCATATATTCTATCATGGGAGAGGTCCTTAAATTTTACATGGAAAACAGATTGATTGGTCCAAAACAGTCACAGGTGCAAGAGCAGCCTTTCATTGTGTCACACTTAACAAACTATCACCTAGATCACGAGTTTTGCGTTAGGCTTAAAAAGCAGCGTTGGCTGGTCCCAACACTGCTTTTTAACGCCCGCTGATATTACGAGTCTTGCAGGTACAGGTGTACCGCTCACTTTTTTGGCCATACTTGGAAATACCGCAAATCCACTTATGTAAATTGCGTATCCTATTTTTTCAATGGGACTTGCATAGCGCCGGTATTACGAGTCTTCCAAAAAGTGAGCGGTAGTCCCTCTCCTGTCAACACTGGTACCGCATTTTAAAGTCAGTAGTTACGAGTTTTACACTACAACGCCGTAGCATAAAACTCTTAACTAAAGTGCTAAAAAGTACACTAATACCAATAAACTACCTATTAACCCCTAAAACGAGGCCCTCCCATATCTCAAACACTAAAAGAAAATTTTTAACCCCCAATCTGCTGAACCGGACATCGCCGCCACTATAATAAATATATTAACCCCTAAACCGCTGCACTCCCGCCTCGCAAACATTAGTTAAATATTATTAACCCCTAATCTGCAGTCTCTAACATCGCAGACACCTACCTACATTTATTAACCCCTAATCTGCCACCCCCTACGCCGCCGCCACTATACTAAAGTTATTAACCCCTAAATCTAAGTCTAACCCTAACCCCCCCTAACTTAAATATAATTTAAATAAATCTAAATAAAATTACTATAATTAACTAAATTATTCCTATTTAAAACTAAATACTTACCTATAAAATAAACCCTAAGATAGCTACAATATTACTAATAGTTACATTGTATCTATCTTAGGGTTTATTTTTATTTTACAGGCAAGTTTGTATTTATTTTGACTAGGTAGAATAGTTACTAAATAGTTATTTAAATAAATACAAATTTACCTGTTAAATAAAACCTAACCTAAGTTACACTAACACCTAACACTACACTATAATTAAATTAATTAATTCCCTAAATTAAATACAATTAAATAAAATTAGCTAAAGTACAAACACTAAATTACAGAAAATAATAAAGAAATTACAAGATTTTTTTAAACTAATTACACCTAATCTAATCCCCCTAACAAAATTAAAAAGCCCCCCCAAAATAAAAAAAAGCCCTACCCTACACTAAATTACAAATTACAAATAGCCCTTAAAAGGGCCTTTTGCGGGGCATTGCCCCAAAGTAATCAGCTCTTTTACCTGTAAAAAATGTTACAAATCCCCCCCCAACATTAAAACCCACCACCCACACAACCAACCCTACTCTAAAACCCACCCAATACCCCCTTAAAAAAACTAACACTAACCCCTTGAAGATCACCTTACTGGGAGAAGTCTTCGTCCAACCGGGCCGAAGTCCTCAACGAAGCCGGCAGAAGTAGTCCTCCAGACGGGCAAGAGTGGTCCTCCAGACGGGCAGAAGTCTTCATCCAGACGGCATCTTCTATCTTCATCCATCCGGCGCGGAGCGGGTCCATCTTCAAGACATCCGGCGCGGAGCATCCTCTTCCAACGAAGTATTCTTACTAAATGACTGTTCCTTTAAATTACGTCATCCAAGATGGCGTCCCTTCAATTCCGATTGTCTGATAGAATTCTATCAGCCAATCGGAATTAAGGTATAAAAAATCCTATTGGCTGATGCAATCAGCCAATAGGATTGAAGTTCAATCCTATTGGCTGATTGGAACAGCCAATAGGATTGAGCTCGCATTCTATTGGCTGTTCCAATCAGCCAATAAGATTGAACTTCAATCCTATTGGCTGATTGCATCAGCCAATAGGATTTTTTATACCTTAATTCCGATTGGCTGATAGAATTCTATCAGCCAATCAGAATCTAAGGGACGCCATCTTGGATGACGTCTCTTAAAGGAACCTACATTCTTCAGTCGCCGTGGAAAGAAGAGGATGCTCCGCGTCGGATGTCTTGAAGATGGACCCGCTCCGCGCTGGATGGATGAAGATAGAAGATGTCGTCTGGATGAAGACTTCTGCCCGTCTGGAGGACCACTTCTGCCGGATTTGTTGAGGACTTCGGCCCGGTTGGATGAAGACTTTTCCCGGTAAGGTGATCTTCAAGGGGTTAGTGTTAGGTTTTTTTAATGGGGTATTGGGTGGGTTTTAGAGTAGGGTTGGTTGTGTGGGTGGTGGGTTTTAATGTTGGGGGGTGGATTTGTAATTTTTCTTACAGGTAAAAGAGCTGATTACTTTGGGGCAATGCCCCACAAAAGGCCCTTTTAAGGGCTATTTGTAATTTAGTGTAGGGTAGGGCTTTTTTTATTTTGGGGGGGCTTTTTTATTTTGTTAAGGGGATTAGATTAGGTGTAATTAGTTTAAAAATCTTATAATTTGTTTATTTATAGTGTTGTGTTTTTTTTTGTACTTTAGCTAATTTTATTTAATTGTATTTAATTATATTTAATTTAGGGAATTAATTTAATTATAGTGTAGTGTTAGGTGTAATTGTAACTTAGGTTAGGTTTTATTTTACACGTACTTTTGTATTTATTTTAGCTAGGTAGTTTATTAAATAGTTAATAACTATTTAATAACTATTCTACCTAGTTAAAATAAATACAAAGTTGCCTGTAAGATAAAAATAAACCCTAAACTAGCTACATTGTAATTATAGTTATATTGTAGCTGTCTTAGGGTTTATTTTATAGGTAAGTATTTAGTTTTAAATAGGAATAATTTAGTTAATGATAGTAATTTTATTTAGATTTATTTAAATTATATTTAAGTTGGGGGGGTTAGGGTTAGACTTAGGTTTAGGGGTTAATATATTTATTATAGTGGCAGCGGCGTTGGGGGCGGCAGATTAAGGGTTAATAAGTGTAGGTAGGTTGCGGCGACATTTGGGGACGGCAAATTAGGGGTTAACAAATATAATGTTGGTGTCGGCTATGTTGGGGGCAGCAGATTAGGGGTTCATAAGTATAATGTAGGTGGCGGCGGTGTCCGGAGCGGCAGATTAGGGGTTAATAATATAATGTAGGTGTCAGCGATGTCGGGGGCGGCAGATTAGGGGTTAATAAGTGTAATATTAGGGGTGTTTAGACTCGGGGTTCATGTTAGGGTGTTAGGTGTAGACATACATTTTATTTCCCCATATGAATCAATGGGGCTGCGTTAGGAGCTAAACGCTGCTTTTTTGCAGGTGTTAGACTTTTTTTCAGCCGGCTCTCCCCGTTGATTCCTATGGGGAAATTGTGCACGAGCACGTTACACCAGCTCACCGCTAACGTAAGCAGCGCTGGTATTGGAGTGAGATTTTGAGCAAAATTTTGCTCAACGCTCACTTCTTGTCTTTTAACGCCGGGTTTGTAAAAACCCGTAATACCAGCGCTGTATGTAAGTGAGCGGTGAGCATAAACTGCTCGTTAGCACCGCATAGCCTCTAATGCAAAACTCATAATCTAGGTGTGTGTTAAAACCGTTACTTAGTGGCACCTAACTTCTCAGGGGCTTATATAAAAGTTCTGTGTTCAACTCACCCTTATGTTAGAGGAATTGCGGAGAGGTAGGTAGCCCAGCCCATATTTAGTGGGAATGTCCGCAACTCACTAGATTCTGGAGTATTCTCTTTGTGAAGTATGTTAAAACCGGGGATCCACATTCCAAACAAGGCTCATGCAGGCCTATTCCATCTTAACCTGTATTACTTGCCTCTTCCAAATTGATCTGACATTAAGGACTTCTTTGACTCTAAGAATATGTCTTCTAATAACAAAATTGACCTTCATTGTCTGTCTAATATGGGATATTTGGAGAAAAGTAAAATCTTTAACATGTCACCCCCCCCCCCCCCTTTTTATGGTACAGCTACAACCCCACTATATTCTGACCTAGTGCTTTCCTATTCTTTTTCCTTATACACACCCGCTTTCTTCTTAAGTTGCTATTCACTCTATATGAAATTAATTTCAGTACTGTGTTATAGCCCTTGGTGTTATGCTTAGTTATTAAGCCAATATTATGTACTGCATTGTAAGTTTGAATTGTAACCGTTTCACAGATTACCATGTACTTTATCTCTATAATTTGTCACTATGTTCATATACTTTTTTAATGTTGTTTGTTTATTCTCATTTCTAATATAGCATGATTAAAAAATGGAAACAAAAAGAGTATAAACAAAAAAACAACAGCAACAAACTACTGCTTTCTAACCTCTCCACCACCATAGAAGTGCCAAATTAAAATCAACCCACACTCATCAGACAGGGTGATTTGACAACCCATGTTCTCACATGATTTGTTGCGCAAGAGCAGAGCATGGGATTTCACAAGAGAGCTTTCGTGAAATCTTAAGTTCAAAGCTACATCACCAGTGTCAATTTCAGGGGGAAAGATTTCCTGTCTAGTAACTTGTCTGCCCATTCTTAAATATACCTGCAAGTATAATAATAAAACATATTAGTTTAGTTGACTGCAATGCATTACTATATTAAAAAAAAGCATTTTAAACTACTATAGTAAAGAAACATTATACTGAAAATGTAAATGGGGCTATTTTGCCCCTGCAATTTTTTTTATGAAAAATAATGCAGTTAAAAATAGCTGCTTCTGTATGCAGTCACACTCCTGTGAATGGTCCATACGCATTAGTTCGAGTTTCTAAAAGCCCCAAGCTATATAAGTTCTGTCACAGCTGATTCTGATTTTGAAAAAGAAAAAACTTTAAAAAATAGATTTGTTTATACAGATTTATGGTGATGTGGTTTGTTCTTTTTTGCTTCAACCCTTTTAAATTTAGTTTTTCTCAATTTGTTTTTCTTTTTTAGATTTTAATGGAACTAAGAAAAATGAATCCCATGTTGGCAGAAACCAATTTTCTTGAGGGCCAACTCCATTATATTGAGAAGAATTATGGTGAGGCAGAAAAAAGGTATGTCTGCATGATGTAAAAATGTATATAACCATACATAAATAAATATAAATATAGCACTGTGGAAACTGGCACAAACTGGATTCCAAATGGGTAATCTTTAATGTTCATGTGTACAGTAAAGATTATCACATTCAAAAGTCTAGTGAGTTCTATTTTTCATTGTTTGATAGTTCTGTAGTAATACACTAATCACCCTCGCTGGGGTATAACCAAAAGACGGTTATCTGTGTGTGTGTATATGTTGTTGGGTACTTTAGATTTCAGAAATAAAGCTTCTGTAAACACTGGTGAGAAATACAATTATGTCCTTAAAAAAAGTCAACAATATTAGTCAGATTTTTATACACAGGAAAAAATTACACTTTAATGGCTCCTTGTACTAACAGGCGGGCGGACAGCTTCTCAGCTCGCTAAGCTGTCCGCCCGCCTTTGCGACACATGGGCAGCGGATCTGTTAATCCACTGGCCCGTATGTATAATTTCACACTCATTGGAGTGTGTAATGTCCGCCCCTTCATCACGCGACTGAAGGGGCTGTCAATCACCTAGAGCGAGCGAGCTCTCTGTTATTTTCCCTTGCCACCTCAGAGGTGGTGTAGGGTGTAAGAAGCAGCGGTCTAATGACCGCTGCGTCTTACATTGCAGGAAACAGGCTTGCATATGCGAACCTGCCCCGTAAGGGCTCCGGAGCAGCTTTCGCTGCTTCGTACATTGAGCCCTTAAAGATCAAATCCAAATTTTGACCATTTAGAATGAAATTAAAAGCCAAATGAAACTAAAATAATGTTATGCCCTGTGACATACATTCTTCATATCTTACAAGCTTGTTGTGATCTTATTTTAGTAAACTTCACATGAGTTTCCAATTGTTCTATGTTGGTGCTTCACCATTGTCAGAGATGTGTTTTTTTTCTTTAACGGACCACTAAATACATATAAAAATACAATGAAACTGCGCTCACTTTGAATTTGAAATAAGCAGTAGAATTTTTTTTGGCAAATTTCAAAGTTAATCCAGTGTGTATCATGTGACAGCCATTAGCCAATCACAAAATGCGTTTACGTTTATACTGTGCACTTCTCCAAATGCTCTGTAGGTGCTGGAGCATCAAAGTATGCATATAAAAAAAATGCTCATTTTGATAATGGAAGTAAATTGGACAGTTGTTTAAAACTGCATTTCTAGCTGATTAATAAAATGTTAATTTTGACTTTAGTGTCCCTTTAATATTTTGCTTATTGTTCTGATGGATTTGCTATCCCTTTGAGTGTGCAATTATTGTATTTGCTGCCTAACATTCAGGAGCAGTTTTGTTTTCTAATAGATAGGTATAGATTATGTAATGCTTCTATTATGATGGCTCTTTACACAATAATATTGTCTATCATTTTTGTAGATACAATCTGAAGATGTGTCCAGCATATTTTAATTTTTCACAAATAAAAAAATGGCATGAAAATAAAATAAAACGTTTTATTTATAAACTTTCTACTATACCAATTGTACTATTTCTCAACATATTTCATAACTGCATGCAGAATAATGTATGACAAAACCATTCATTTTGTTCAAATATGTGAAGCATTGCTTGACCTAATAGTTGTGACTTCAGTTTTCAGAGTGCTATTGAAAAGAAACCTGAAAATGCTAAATTTTACTTTTATCTTGGACTGACGTACTGGTTTATGAGTGAGGAGACAAGGAGAGATAAAGCAAAGGCCATTACTCAGTTTTTAAAGGTAATTATATCCTAAGAATTATTTGAAAATGATATGAATTTCTGCAATTTACCCCAACTATCATCCAGTGGCACTTTAAACTTTAATATGCATACATAAACCATGAAAAATACCTGGCTCCTAGATTTTTGGGCTGGCTCCTAGATTTTTGGGCTGGCTCCTAGATTTTTGGTCTGGCTCCTAGATTTTTGGGCTGGCTCCTAGATTTTGAACATATTTGTCAAGCACTGCTTTAAAGTACACAATGCCACTCTGATTTGCATCAGCAAAATATTATAAACAAAATATTACACGCTTAGGAAAAAAGGTCAATTAAAGCAAATTTGTTCTGCTGTTATTTACTTTTCAGGGTTTGTATTGTGTTTAAATATTGATAGTAGCAGGAGACAATCACAAATGTAATGACTAAACAGCATATGAAAATTATGATTAATGAGCAAAACATTTTTTTTTAATATCAGATACTAAAACTTTTATTATTCTATAGCCTGAAAACCTGTTCAAACCCAGAGAAAACCTAAAGGTTTTGTATTTTTAGAATCTTAACATTAACTTAAATAATGAATAATTAATATCTATATCCCAAAAAAATAATGTACAAGAATATTTCCTTAAAAAAAATCTGTAAATCAAAACAAAACTGGTTCAGTTTAGTGCCATTTACATTGCATTGTTAAATGAAAAGTGTCTTATTTTGCTTGTATCCCAGGACCAGAAGGGGGATGTGGCTTGTAACTTTATAATGATGCACTTTTGGCCCCATTTTGGTATTTTCCAGCAACTTGTGTCTATCTATTAGTTACTACAGTGTGTTTGCAGATGAGTTTTATCCAGAGGAGACTGTTCATAACATGTTTGAGTTTAGCTACTTGCAGTGATGTATTTTGGGGATATTCCTGAGATTACATCTCTTCTTATCACCCTTCTGCAGAATACCTTCTCATGATGCATAAATCCAAACATGTTCACTCTTATACTGATACTAGGCTTTAAAGAGACACTTAACCCAAATTTCTTCTATGATGATTCAGTTAGAAAATACAATTTTAAATAACATTACAATATACTTCTAATATCTAATTTGCTTCATTTTTTAGATACTTTGTTGAAGAAATAGCAATGCACATGTGTGAGCCAATCAAATGAGGCATCTATGTGCAACCACCAATCAGCTGCTACGGGGCATATCTAGATATGCTTTTAAGCAAAGGGTATCACGAGAATGAAGCAAATTAGATAATAGAAGTAAATTAGAAAGTTGTTTAAAATGGCATGCTCTTTCTAAAGCATGAAAGAAAAATTTGAGGTTTCATGTCCCTTTAAGTCTGCCCAGAGGGCAGTCTATGGTTAAAAAATCCAAACACCCCCTAATCTAATACTAAACTACAAATAACCCTTAAAAGGGTCTTTTGTAGGACATTGTCCTAAGTTACTTACAAAAAGGACCAATTACCCCTCTCAGTAAAACCCCCACCCAACCAACCCACCCAAAATAAAAAAAAAACTAACACTTAAAAAAACCTACCCATTGCCCCTAAAAGGGCATTTGTGTGGGCATTGTCATTCAGCTCTTTTACTGCCCTTAAAGGGACACTGGACCCAAATTTTTTCTTTCGTGATTCAGAAAGAGCATGCCATTTTATGCAACTTTCTAATTTACTCCTATTATCAAATTTTCTTCATTCTCTTGGTATCTTTATTTGAAATGCAAGAATGTAAGTTTAGATGCCGGCCCATTTGTGGTGAACAACCGGGTTGTTCTTGCTGATTGGTGGATAAATTCACCCACCAATCAACAAGTGCTGTCCATGGCACTGAACCAAAAAATAACGTAGATGCCTTCTTTTTCAAATAAAGATAGCAAGAGAACGAAGAAAAATTGATAATAGGAGTAAATTAGAAAGTTGCTTAAAATTACATGCTCTATCTGAATCACGAAAGAAAATTTTTTTGGGTTCAGTGTCCCTTTAAAAGGACAATCAGCTCTTTTACAGCCCATTAAATCTCAACTCTTAAAAAAATCCTAAGACTAAGCCTCAAATAGGTACTCACCGTTCCTGAAGTCCGGAGGAGAAGGTCTTCTACCAGGCGGCTCTACCAGGCAGTCTTCCCCAATGCGTGGATCTGGAGCAGCAGTGGCGATCCTCAGCGACATGGAGGCTCCTCTTCATCTGATCTCCGGCGTCACTGAAAATTGAATGCAAGGTACCGCATTCAGTTTGGGGTAACTTGCATTTCTATTGGCTGAAATTTTTAAATCAGCCAATAGGATTAGAGCTACTGAAATCCTATTGGTTGTTCAAATCAGCCAATAAGATTTCAGCAGCTCTCATCCTATTGCCTGATTTCAAATTTCAGCCAATAGGAATGCAAGGTACCCCAATAAATATGTGGTACCTTGCATTCAATCTTCAGTGTGCGACGGACTATCGCATGAAGAGGAGCCTCCACACCGCTGAGGTTTACCGCCGCTGAACACCGCCGCTGAGGATCAGTGCATCAGGGAAACCAGCTCCTCACCTCCGGATGAAGATAGAAGATAATGGAGCCGCATGGAAGAAGACCTTCTCCGCCGGACTTCAGGAACAGTGAGTACCAATTTGGGGCTTAGATTCTTTTTTTTTTTTTTTATTTTTTTATTTTTTTCAAGATTAGGGATTTAATGAGCTGTAAAAAAGGCTGAATGCCCTTTTAAAGGCAGTAAAAGAGCTGAATGCCCTTTTAAGGGTAATGCCCATACAAATGCTACTTATGGGGCAATAGGTAGTTTAGGTTTTTTTAGTGTTAGTTTTTTTTAATTTTGGGGGGGTTTGGTGGGTGGAGGTTTTTTTACTTTTAGGGGGTACTTAGTATTTTTTTAAACGTAAAAGAGCTGTTTAACTTAGGGCAATGCCCTACAAATGGCCCTTTTAAGGGCTATTGGTAGTTTAGTTTAGATTAGGGGGTGTTTTTATTTTGGGGGGCTTTTTTATTTTCATAGGGATAAGGTTTATTTATTTTTTGATAATTTTGTTTAGTTTTTTTCTTAATTTTATTTTTTTTATTTTTTGTAATTTTAGATAATTTTTTTTGTAATTTAATGTTAGGTTTTATTTAAGTGTAACTTAGTATTGGGGTTAATTTAGGGAGTGATAGGTTAGGGGGCTTAGTAAATAAATTAGTTATTTGCGCTGTGGAGGTTTGGCGGTTTAGGAGTTAATAGGTTAATTAGGTTTATTGCAATGTTGGGGTTTGGAGGTTTAGCGGTTAATATGTTAATTAGGTTTATTGTGATGTGGGGGTTTGTCGGTTTAGGGGCTAATATGTTAATTAGGTTTATTGCGATGTGGGGGGTGGCGGTTTAGGGGTTAATATTTTAATTACGTTATTTGCGGATTAGGGGTTAATTACTTTATTATTTTGCAATGTGGGGATTTGCAGTTTAGGTGTTTGCGGGAGGTTTGTTTTTTTTGTTATACTTCGTGCGGGCGTTTTTTTTTCCTTTTTTTTAGGCTTCTGGTTTGCCTACGCTACATCCGGTTGGATTTCGAAAATGGCAGGGTGGTGAAAGATTCTTGCTGCATCCAGGTGGACTCTCGCAGCCAACATTCTTTTGAGGATGCGTGCGCAACTGGTCGATACCGACGGACGCGTTACAAATGCAATTATAGTATAGATGCATAGACTATATAAATACAGAGCTTCCAAAATTTTATTTGATTTAGAATGTTCTTCAGTCAGGGGCTATACCCGAGATCTTTTCTCCCGCTAGGTTTAGAGAGAAGAAGCATAAGACCTTTTTTTTCTGTTTGGCAAACAGATAAAGCATTTAAATCCAACAAGGAAGTATTAACAGATTAGAGCTAGATAAATTTTCCTGTTTCATGTTTGGCTTGATATCTGATCTCATTAGTTTATACCATAGGAGAAGTTTTATATATTTTTTCAGTATTTATTCTGTCTTTATAAAAATTAGTATCACATATCTAGGAAAATGATAATTATTTACTGCTTTCTTTAAAAGATTTTTCTTCTTTTAACAATTTTTGTATCAACTGAATAGACTGAATGGTATATTTATGTTGCTGGGGCATTTATAGTTCCCCTAATTAATGTGTGGATAGTTTTAGTTTAACAGCCGGCTGCCCAATCCCCTTAATTAAAACTGGGCTTACTCTTTACAATTTAGCTTTAATCAGAAATTATAATTTTATGCTTCTAGTTTTGGTTGCTAAAACTACAGAGTTTGTGACCTTTAGTTGCAGATCTTTGGTTAAAGCTGTTGTCTAGATAATTGTATTTCTATTCAATACCCCCCTAATTATGGTAATTATGGCCAACAAGTTCTTGTTCACCATTACTATAACAGCAAGCCTAAAACCACTCTTTAAAGGGACTTTCTTTTAGGAATTACTCTGGAGTAATCCTCTTGGAAGTTTCATGTCAGAAAATCTCAATAATGGATTATGCAATGCTAAGATGTCTGATATTTAACCTGCTTGTTCACAGGTTTTACTTAATTATTGTTACTCAAAGATACAGTTTTAATTTCTCCAGTATTCCTCTGAGCTTTGATAAAATGGAGGGCCTTTAGATCTCGTCTATTCTCCATCCAAATCCCAACAATAAAGAACCCACCACTAAAAACAAGAGAGCTCAGAACAGGGAACACAATCGAACCTGAAACTATGATACTTAAATTAACTATATAGGTGCGATATAGAAAGCCTCTAACAGGCACAATGATAAACTATATAGCACATATGGTATCAAAAAACACTCAAGTAACCGGTTACTGAATATAAAATTGGCAGGCGGGGCCCCAGAAAAAACTTTTGATGCTGGCTGGAACTCTGTAAAAATGAATGTCCAATCCTAAACAATGAATGCTGATGGCACACAATTGAAAAAATCAGTCACAGTCTTTGTAATGGTTGCAGTTCATAAGAAGTAATGCAAAGTTATTCTGAAGTTGCCTGGCACATAAGTGTAAACTAGACGCACAGGCTATGATCTTTTTGTAACTTAGGTTCATATTATTTTTCTGACTGTGTGCACTGTTGTTCTTAGAAATTGATTAGAGGTGTAGCACCACATTTTTCTTTTATATATATATATATATATATCTATCTACACACATATAATATACTATATATAATAATAATATATATATATATATGTGTGTGTGTACTTATATACTGCATATCTGTGTTGTATTTAATGTTATTGTTGCTCCAATTTCTTTACCTTATTTGTAAATCTCTTCCTTATTAAAAACCAGTAAACTAGCAAAATCACTCAACCAGTGAAGCACTTTGTGTATCCTGTACCTTTAGATCTGCAAAAAGAACATCTCTAACCTTCTGTTGCATTGTCCTTGCAGGCTGCTAAATTTGACCCATATCTTTCTGCTGCATTTTGTTATCTGGGCCATTATTATAGAGATGTAGCTGGTGATAAAAGCCGGGCTCGTGGCTGCTATAAAAAGGCATTTGAACTTGATGAAAATAATGGAGAAGCTGGGGCTGCAGCGGTGGATCTTAGCATGGATATGGACGATATGGTATTTCATACATTTTTTTCAGCTTTAAAATCTCAGCTACCCAGGGATCTACTTTAGTGCTTCATTACATTTACTTTATTTAATCATAGACCCACAATTTGTGTATCTGTTATTTTCATGATGCACCATCCCTTTGAAACCTGTAATCATAAAGCATTACAGATATTCCTCTCTCTCTGGGGTTAGATTGATTTCAGCCTTATGTATTATAGAAATAAATAACATTCTTTCTTGCAGAGATACTTTGATGCAACTTTTTTTTATTTTTATATTTTCATTGCAGTAAGCTTTTTGGAAACAAATAGTAAAATAAGTCTCTTGAGCCCAGATTAATAACATTTTTATATTAACTTGTATAATATAAATATATATATATAGTATACAAGTAAAAATAAAAATGTTATTAATCTGGGCTCAAGAGACTTATTTTACTCTATTGACATAGAGTCAATGGTAGGAATGCTCCACATTTCTTACTCATCTGCTACAATTTATTAAAAGGGTTGGCAGTTTTACTTAAAATTTAATAAGTGGTAAGAATATTGAGGTGCAGGTCTCATTCTTATTAGGAACTAGAAAAACGTGTTTGTATGTAGACCTATGTAAAATAATCAGAATTCTGGGAATTGTCATGACCTTTTTAGATTCCCATATCTAAAATACTCGTTCTTGCTGCCAAACACCTCACATTTACCCACTTTTCTTCCTTTAATTTGTTTACACAATAGCCTAATTATATTGCTAAAGACTAGAGTTCAAAACTAATACACTGCACTCTGGGGGATATTGTGTTAGAGCACTGTAATGTTTAAAAGTAAACTGTGAATTATAATTTTCCCTTAAATACATTTTCCCTTAAATTGACATTAAAAAGATCTATTTTCCTTTTTTTGCATCTAAAAGAGGTCTATTGCCATCAGCAGAGCTCTTGTAGTTTTCCTTATCAGCTAATGTGCTACTATTTCATGGGCCAGGTGTGCATTTCTGTTAATTTAAAGTATTATGAAACCTAACTTTCTTTCATAAAGGTTATGAGAGTCCATAATCCATCACTCCTGGGAATTATACTCCTGATCATTAGGCAAAGATCCCAAAACTCCAAGAGCCCTTAAAAAACCCCTTCCACCTTACTGGAAATTAGTCTTGTCTTTGCATTCACAGGAAGGAAGGTGAAGAAGGGAGGTGCTCCGGTGTTTGTGAGAGGGGTTCTCAATCTGATTTGAGGCCCAGTTTCCCCTCAGAGAGCTACTGTTTTGACAGAGGGATGTCTTTGGAATATAGGTAGTGGCACAAGAACACCCTATGGGAGTTAGTCGCATGGACTAGTCCCTAACCTCCACCTGTTGGTTCAACGTTATACTCCATATATTTAGATTCTCTGCTGTCATGTGTACAGCACTGGAATGGCTACTGAAAGCAGTTTTCCTCTGCTTATGGTATGTTTAGTAGTGTAGGTGCCTATCAGGTAAGTGAGGGGGTTTAGGTTTGGCACCTGCTTGGCCTGTAGGATTTTAGTAGGTACTCACATATGGGTATATCATAGCCTGGGGACCATTACTTTAAAGGGACATAATACTCATATGCTAAATCACTTGAAACTGATGCAGTATAACTGTAAAAAGCTGACAGGAAAATATCACCTGAGCATCTCTATGTAAAAAAGGAAGAGATTTTACCTCACAATTTCCTCAGCTCAGCAGAGTCAGTTCTGTGTAAAAAGTTATACTCAGCTGCTCCCAGCTGCAGGTAAAAAAAATTAAAAAAATGAAGAAATGAACAGCAGCCAATCAGCATCAGCAGTGCTGAGGTCATGAACTCTTACTGTGATTTCATGAGATTTGACTTAACTCTCATGAGATTTCATAGTAAGCTTCCTTTATTGGTGAAATAATATGAGAGTGCACGATGCTAGTCCCTTCAGATGTCCCAGGACAAACACACTAAAATGCTGCTTAGAAATAATTTACAATGGGAGGTGGCTACTGAGGAACTTTTGAGGTAAAATATCTTTCTTTTTTACATAGAGATGTTCAGGTGATATTTTCTAATCAGCTTTTTACAGCTATGCTGCATCACTTTCAAGTGTTTAAACATTTGGGTATTATGGCCCTTTAAAGGGACAATATACACTAATTTTCATTTAACTGCATGTAATAGACATTACTATAAAGAATAATATGCACAGATACTAATATAAAAATCCAGTATAAAACTGTTAAAAACTTAATTAGAAGCTCCCAGTTTAGCACTGTTAAAAAGATTAGCTGGAACACCCACTGAAAAACAGGCACTCCCCTTCTCCCCCTTCCTCTGCATATAAAAAGACTCTCTACACAAACAGGAGCAAGCTGGAGTAGGTATGCATCAGTATTTTCCTAAAACTTTAGGGCTTGTTTAGGAGTCTGAAAATTGGTGCAATGTTATTTATAAATAAGGAAAACTATACTTTTAAAAAAAAAAAAAAGCTGTATAGAGCGCAAACTCCAACTCAAGTGTAGTTTTATTAAGCACACAATAAGCACAACATAAATGCACTTACTAGAATTAAAATAATAATACGCCTGTCAAATCATAAAGTTCACTGAGCTCCTGCGAGTGATCTAGGCCCCTTCAAAATTCGATGGTTCCTGCTACGAATCAACGATCTTGACAGGATCACCGTGGGCCGTTTATCACCGCAACCAAGATCAGGAATGTAAGCTTCTCAACGCATTTCCCCCCACGCCGGTCGGGCTTTCTCAAGAGGTTGAATTGAAATTTCTTTCGTATCAGGAACCATCACATTTTGAAGGGGCCTAGATCACTTGCAGGAGCTCAGTGGACTTGATGATTTGACAGGCGTATTATCATTTTAATTCTAGTAAGTGCATTTATGTTAGCGCTTATTGTGTGCTTAATAAAACTACACATGAGTCGGAGTTTGCGCTCTTATTTGTTTGCACTTTTTTAAAATAAAGTTGCGCAGTGATGTCATCACATCATTGCGCGTAACGTCACCACGCAAAACGTGAAGCCCTGGTGATGCCTGTCACTATACATGCCCGATCGCCGGGGTAGGAGCGGGTGGGAGACCCCAGATCTCCCTCAAGGTGGGAGAGTGCTAGCGACGGCTCTGAGCCGTCATTAGCACCTGAGTGGGAAACTCTGCGATGGCTCAGAGCCGTCGTTAGCACTCAAGGGGTTAAGTGCTTTTCAACCCGTCAGTTTTAATGTCAGTTACTTGGTGCGTGTTAGCTTTTCGTGCCTTTTAGTTTGCTTGTTGTGCGCGCTCCATTAGGCGTGCTATTCAGAGTGCTTTGGTTTTCGCACACCCTTTTTCATTACACTTGTGTGTGCTTCTGTGGGCGCTATTTGATGTTGGTGTGACAGGTTTTTAGCGCGCTTTGACTTTTCGCACACTTAGTTTTTTTATGCGTATGTATGTTTGGTTGCAGTCTGGATTAGCACTCATCTGATGCTTTGGAGATTTAATGCTCCTGAAGTCTGCTTTGGCCTCCTGTGAGTGGGTAAGATTTTCATTACTTCTAAGAGCTGCTTATTTGAGTATAAGGTTTTTTATTTATCCTCTGCCTTCATTTTGTTTAAATCATAGTATTTTTTTATTGACTTATTACTGCCTGTGTATTTTCTTCTTTATGGAACATACTGATTATCTCCCATAAGAACAAAGTGCAGGCACTGCCAAGTGTGTCAAAAAAGTAAAAACAGCATTTATTGGCAAAATTTAAAAATAAAGTTCACAACAAGACATGGAGGCCAAACAGAGTGCAACACTCACGCGTTTTGCGCCCCCTAGAGGAGCTTATTCATAGACTCATTCTGTCCCCTCGTCTGTTAATACTAGTACCTCAGAAACTAGATCATTTCCTACTAATATTAAAGATGTTTTTTTGCAAGCTGGTTATGATTTCCACCTGCTTATCTTTGCAAATCATTTTTGGTTCACCTTATGAATTCTAATCAGTCAAATGCTGCTCTTGCTTCTAAGGGAATCTGTACTCCCTCTGTTTGTTCTACATAAGGGAGTTCTTCGGATTTTGCTCCAAGATTTAAAGATTTTGTATGCTCTGCTATTTCTGAGATGTTGGTGGCTATGCCCCATCCAAGTAAGTGTTAGATGGTTGATGCTGATGCTCCTTCTGCTAGTTTATCTGATATAATTAAGTTTGTTTGCTAAGCTTAGCGTTCCATTTTCATTGCTTTCATCAAGCTAAGAACCAGAAATCCTCCTCTTTATCTCAGAAGCAGGGTTCTTCCTGTAAGACAAACCCTAACAGGAACAGGTCTAAACAGTCCAAGAAACTTGCTCTACCAAATCTGCATTAAAGTGCTGCCCCCGATCAAGATCCTGTTTTCATTCTGTTCAAGATCCATGGGTTCTGAAAATTGTTTCCCAATAAGGAGAAGGTTTCTTCTTTCTCATGTTCCAAAGAATCATGTAAAGGCAAGTGCATTTTCTTTTTTAGGACACGATGAGTCCACGGATCATCTCAATTACCAATGGGATATTCTCCTCCTGGTCAGCAGGAGGCGGCAAAGAGCACCACAGCAGAGCTGTTAAATAGCTCCTCCCTTTCCTCCCACTCCAGTCATTCTCTTTGCCTGCGTTAGTGATAGGAAGTGGCAAACTGAGGTGTTAGATTAGTTGCTTCAATCAAGAGTTTGTTATTTTTTTAAAGTAGTGCAAAATTGTGCTACTTTGTCCTAGGGTATAGCCGTATTCTATTTCTGTCTCTACAGTAGAGCTTTGGTGGCTTTAAAGTAATGGGAACTTGTGGGACATAATTCTCACTGCGCCTCCCATATTTACTGCCCTACCTTTCTACAGTCTGAGGGACATGACTCAGTCTTTATTTTTCTGCAGGACTATGTGAGGAAGAGGACCTCTCAAACCTGCGAACTGCCTTGCTATTAGGCAGTATTAAGAGGTAAGTGCTTTTTTTCTTTTTCTGGGGGCACAGGACAAAGCTCAGAACAAGAGGGGCACACACTATTACCTTTTTTTATTTTAGCATATAGGAGCTTCAAATCATGGGGGCATCTTATGTATTTGGCACTTTATTTCTTGTTTCTTGAGGGAGTGCTGGACAGTTATTTGTGGGGCACTGGTGAGGGCTGGTCTGTGGCAAGTTTATTAGCATGTGTTTTATTTATATGAGCAGTCTATTTGGGGCTTTTATTTTCCTGAAGAATGTTTGTGTATGGAACTTGTTGAATCACGCCTACATTGGGTGGTCCTTCCGTTCCCGTGCGCGCCTTTCTCTTGAGAAAATTTAGTTTGGTGTGAGCAAGGATGGATCAAGGGTCTGTGCAAATGGTTTCTTGTTCTTTGTGCGGGAATGCTTTTGTGGAACCTTCAATTCCTTTCTGTCCTATGTGTATAGAGAGAACTATAAGTTTTAAAAATAAAAAAAATTCTGGGCCAACTTCTTCTAAGGGGGATGTTGTTCAGGATTCTTATGATGAACATTGTATGCCACAACTTTCTCCTCGGGAGTTTCAGGTGTTACCACCCTCACAAGCAGTGCCCTGCGTCTCCTCTGTAACTACCACTGGAGTTACTTTAAAAGACATCGCTTCTCTGATGTCTTTACCATTTCTGATGCGCTTTCTGATTTTCCCATGTTGCAGGGTAAACATAAAAGGCAAACAGGTCATTCAGTTAGCAAGGTTTCTGATGCCATTGTTGCTATTTTGGAATCTTCCTCTCAGATTCCTGAGGAGGTTGAAGCTATGGTAGCTTCTGATGGAGAGATTTCAGATTATGAAGGTGTATCTCTCACTGATACTGAGGTAGTATCTTTTCGGTTTAAACTGGAACACCTTCGTCTATTGCTTAAGGAGGTTTTAGCTACCTTGGATGATAGCGACTCCACAGTTATGGTTGTTCCTAAGAAGTCCAGTAAGTTGAATAGATATTTCGAGGTTCCTTCCTCGTCTGATGTTTTTCCGGTTCCTGACCGTGCTTCTGAGATTATTGCTAAGGAGTGGGAGAAACCGGGTATTCCTTTTCCTCCATCTCCTATTTTTAAGAAAATGTTTCCCATAGCCGACTCTATTAAGCAGGCTTGGCAAACTGTACCTAAAGTGGAAGGGGCTATTTCCACTTTAGCCAAGAGGACTACTATTCCCATAGAGGATAGTTGTGCGTTCAAAGATCCAATGGATAAAAAATTGGAGGGTCTTCTTAAGAGGATGTACGTACACAAGGTTCTTCAATTGAAACCGGCTGTGAATATCGCTACTGTCACCAGTGCAGCTGCATACTGGTTTGATGCCTTATCTGATGCTCTCAGAACAGAGACATCCTTGGATGAGATTCAAGATAGGATACAGGCCCTCAAGTTAACTAATTCCTTTATCACAGACGCTTCCCTTCAAATTATCAAATTGGGAGCTAAGATATCAGGTTTTTCTATTTTGGCCCGCAGAGCCTTATGGCTGAAGCCTTAGTCTGCAGATGTTTCTTCTAAGTCAAAGCTTTTAGCTATTCCATATAAGGGGAAGACCTTATTTGGACCTGGTCTATCGGAAATTATTTCTGACATCTCGGGAGGCAAAGGCCATTTTCTCCCTCAGGATAAGAGAAATAAGTCGAAGGGCCGCAAGAGTAATTTTCATTCCTTTCGTAATTTCAGGGAAAGTTCCTCATCTTAAGTTGTCAAACAGGATCAACCCAAGTCGGCATGGAGATCCAGCCAACCTTGGAATAAGGGTAAACAGGCTAAGAAGCCTACCGTTGAATCCAAGTCAGCATGAAGGTCCTGCCCCCGATCCGGGATCGGATCTAGTAGAGGGCAGACTTTCCTTTTTCGTTCAAGACTGGATTTGGGATGTTCAGGATCCCTGGGCACTAGAAATTGTGTCCAAGGGATATCAGTTGGATTTCAGAAGTTTTCCTCCCAGGGGAAGGTTTCTTCTTTCAAGATTGTCTGCAGACCAGACAAAAAGAGAGGCTGTAAGAGACCTCTCTGATCTGGGAGTGATTACTCCCGTTCCTCTGCAGGAACAGGGTCAGGGGTTTTACTCCAACCTATTTGTGGTTCCAAAAAAGGAGGGAACTTTCAGGCCCATTTTAGACCTCAAGAGTCTAAACAAGTTTCTCAGGGTACCATCCTTCAAGATGGAAACTATTCGTTCCATTCTTCCCTTGGTCCAGGAGGGTCAATTAATGGCAGCAGTGGACCTAAAGGACGCGTACTTGCATGTTCCCATTCACAAGAACCATCACAAGTTCCTAAGATTCACTTTTCTGGACAAACACTTTCAGTTTGTGGCTCTTCCTATCTTGCCACTGCTCCCAGAGTGTTCACAAAGGTTCTGGGGTCTCTGTTAGCGGTGCTTCGTTCTTGAGGCATTGCTGTGGCACCCTATCTGGACAACATTCTAGTTCAGGCTCAGTCCTTCCATCTAGCGGAATCCCACTTGAGCATAGTATTGTCTTTCCTTCGCTCTCACGGGTGGAAAAAGAGTTCTCTTGTCCCAAGCACAAGGGTAACTTTCCTAGGAACTGTAATAGACTCTCTGTCAATGAAGATTTTTCTGACGGAAGTCAGGAAATCAAAGATTGCAGACACTTGCCGAGTCCTTCAGTCCATTCCCCGGCCATCAGTGGCTCAGTGTATGGAGGTAGTCGGTCTGATGGTGGCGGCAATGGACATCATTCCATTTGCTCGGTTTCATCTCCGTCCTCTGCCATTAAGCATGCTCAGACAATGGAACGGAGATTATACCAATTTGTCTCTCCTAATTCTTCTGGAGCAGGAGACAAGAGATTCTCTTCTATGGTGGTTGTCTCTGGATCATCTCTCCCAGGGAACCTGCTTTCGCAGTACATCTTGGGCAATTGACGCCAGCCTCCTGGGGTGGGGAGCAGTTTGGGGTTCTCTAAAGGCTCAGGGAGTTTGGACTCGGTCAGAGTCCGTTCTTCCCATAAACATTCTGGAGTTGAGAGCGATCTACAATACTCTTCTGACCTGGCCTCAGTTAGCCTCGGTCCAGTTTATCAGGTTCCAGTTGGACAATCTAATTAACGTCAGTAGCTTACATCAATCATCAGGGAGGAACGAGGAGTTCCTTAGCGATGAGAGAGGTATCCAAGATAATTCGATGGGCGGAAACTCACTCTTGTTGTCTGTCGGCGATCCACATTCCCGGGGTAAACAATTGGGAAGCTTACTTCTTGAGCAGACAGACCTTTCATCCAGGGGAGTGGGAACTTCATCCGGAGGTGTTTTTCAGCCTGATTTGCAAGTGGGGTCAGCCGGAGTTAGATCTCATGGCATTGCGTCAGAATGCCAAGCTTCCAAGATACGGATCGAGGTCCAGGGATCCCCAGGCGGAGATAATAGATGCCTTGGCGGTTCTTGGACCTTCAATCTAGCATACCTGTTCCCTCTATTTGCGCTTCTTCCTCAGGTGATTGCTCGAATCAAACAGGAGAAGGCACCAGTGATTCTCATTGCATTGGCCTGGAGTCGCAGGATTTGGTATGCAGATCTGGTGGACATGTCATCTCTACCTCCTCGGAGTCTTCCGCTGAGGAAGGACCTTCTAATTCAAGGGCCCTTCATCCAAATCTAGTTTCTCTGAAGCTGACTGCTTGGAGATTGAATGCTTAATTCTGTTTAAACAGGGTTTTTCGGAATCGGTCATTGAGACTATGATCCAGGCTCGTAAGCCTGTGACCAGATGAGTTCATTATAAGATATGGCGTAAATATCTTTATTGGTGTGAATCCAAAGGTTACTCATGGAGTAGAGTTAGGATTCCTAGGATTTTGTCTTTTCTCCAAGAAGGGTTGGAGAAAGGATTATCGGCCAGTTCTTTGAAGGGTCAAATCTCTGCCTTATCTATTTTGTTGCATAAACGTTTGGCAGATGTTCCAGATGTTCAGTCTCTTTGTCAGGCCTTGGTCAGGATCCGGCCTGTATTCAAACCAGTTACTCCTCCTTGGAGTCTGAATTTAGTTCTTAATATTCTTCAACTGCCTCCGTTTGAGCCTATGCATTCTTTAGATGTTAATTTGTTATCCTAGAAAGTTTTATTTCTTGTTGCAATTTCCTCTGCTCGTAGGGTTTCGGAACTCTTGGCATTGCAGTGTGAGTCTCCTTATCTTATCTTCCATTCGGATAAGGTTGTTTTGCGTACTAAGTTGGGTTTTCTTCCTAAGGTTGTTTCTGTCAGGAATATTAATCAGGAAATTGTTGTTCCCTCCTTGTGTCCTAATCCCTCTTCTCAGAAGGAACGACTTTTGCATAATTTGGACGTGGTTCGTGCTTTAAAGTATTACCTTCAGGCGACTAAGGACTTTCGTCAGTCTTCCTCTTTTTTTTGTGTTTTTTTCAGGGAAACGCAAGGGTCAGAAAGCTACGGCTACTTCCCTTTCTTTTTGGCTGAAGAGTATCATCCGTTTTGCATATGAGACTGCTGGACAACAACCTCCAGAGAGAGTTACGGCTCATTCCACGAGGGCTGTTTCTTCCTCTTGGGCATTCAAAAATGAGGCTTCTGTGGAACAGATTTGCAAAGCTGCTACTTGGTCCTCTCTTCACACCTTTTCAAAATGTTATAAGTTTGATACTTTTGCCTCAGCTGAGGATGCTTTTGGGAGAAAGGTTCTTTAAGTTATGGTGCCTTCCGTTTAGCTTCCCTGTCTTGTCCCTCCCGTATCATCTGTGTACTCTAGCTTTGGTATTGGATCCCATTAGTAATTGAGATGATCTGTGGACTCATCGTGTCCTAAAAAAGAAAACAAAATGTATGCTTACCTGATAAATGTATTTATTTTTTGACACATTGAGTCCACGGCCTGCCCTGTTATTGAGACAGGTTATAGGTTATTGTAAACTTCAGACACCTCTGCACCTTGGCTTTTCCTTTCTCTTCCTAACTTCTGTTGAATGACTGGAGTGGAGGAAAGGGAGGAGCTATTTAACAGCTCTGCTGTGGTGCTCTTTGCCGCCTCCTGCTGACCAGGAGGAGAATATCCCATTAGTAATTGAGATGATCCGTGGACTCATCGTGTCAAAAAAGAAATACATTTATCAGGTAAGCATAAATTTTGTTTTTTCAGTCGATTTTAGATCTGGAATATATATGTGTGTACTAGATCTAGTTCCAGAATCGGAACAGGGTCAGGGTTTCTTTTCCAACTTTTTTATTGTACCCAAGGAAGAAGGAACTTTCAGGGCTGTTCTGGATTTGAAAACTTTAAACAAGTTTCTCAGGGTTCCTTCTTTCAAGATGGAGGCAATTTGGACTATTCTTCCTCTTGTTCATCTGGGACAGTTCATGTCCACAATAGATTTGAAGGATGCTTATCTTCATATCCCTATTCACCGGGATCATAATAAGTAAGTCAGTAAGTAAGATTTTCATCCCTGGACAAGCATTTTTAGTTTAATGTTTGGTCTGGCTACTGTTCCCAGTATCTTTAAGAAAGTTCTGGGATCTCTATTATTGGTGATAAGAGCTCAGGTTGTTTTGGTGGTTACTTACCTGGACAATACCTTGGTACAGGCTCCATTTTTACATTTAGCTATATCTCATACCAACAGACTTATGTTGTTTCTTCAAGAGCATGGTTAGAAACTAAACTTTACATAAAGTTTTCCACCCCCTTAGTCCAGGCTTACTTCTCTGAGTGTAATCATCAGTCTCTATGACTCTCTCTTTGACAGATCAGAGAAGGATGAAGTTACTTTCAGCTTGTGCAATTTCTTAGTCAATCACTTCTCCTTCTGTAGATCTTTGTATGGAAGTTTTAGGTCTGATGATAGCAGCTACAGATGTTATCCCTTTTGCTCAGTTTGACATGTGGCCTCTTCAGCTTTGTATGCCTTATCAGTGATGCAGGGATTACTCTGTTGACTATTAATTTAGATGCCAAGACAAAGTAATCCCTTTCTTGGTGGATGTCATTGATCCCTGGGGGCATCCTTTGTCCGCCTAAATTAGACAATAATCTTGACATTCAAGTTTTTCTGGTTAGGGTTCAGTCTGGGTGTTGCAGAGGGCCCAGGGTGTTAGGTCACTTCCAAAACTGTTTACCCATAAATATTCTGAAACTTTTTGCAGTTTTCAGAGCACTTTTGTTCTGGCATTTTTTGAAAAGAGAGTCTAATCTAAGTTTTCAGTTTGACAATTTCACAGCAATAGCGTACATCAGTATCAAGGGGGAACTCGCAGTTCCCTGCCGATGAGGGAGGTTTCTCATTTTCTAACTTTTGCACAGAGCAATTTTTGTATAATTTCTGCAGTTCAAATTTCAGGGGTTAGCAATTGGGAGACAGACTTTCTCAGTCGCCAATCCCTTCTTTCAGGGGAATGGTCTCTTCATCTTGAAGTCTTCAGTCAGATTGTGGACATATGGTGTCTTCCAGAAGTAGTTCTAACGGCTTCTTGTTTAAAAAAACAAGTTCCCCCAGGGATCCTTAATCAGAGTTTGTGGATTCTCTAGTAGCCCCTTGGTCGTATCATGTGGCCTTTATTTTCCCTCTTTTTCTGTTACCAAGGGTAATAGCTAAGATCAAGCTGGAGGTGTCATCCGTAATTCTGATTGCTCCAGCTTGGCCTCACAGAACTTGGTTTGCAGATCTGATGCAGATATCCAGTTGTCCGCCGTTGCATCTTCCTTCTGTCTCAAAGTCCAATTTTTTCATCAGGATCTGAAGTCTCTAAACTTGATAGCTTGGAAATTGAATGCTTAGTTTTAAGGCAGAGAGGTTTTTCTGATTCTGTCATTGAAACTTTGATTCAGACTGTAAACCTGTGACAAGGAAAATTTATCACACGGTTTGGAACGTTTTCATTTTATGGTGTGTGGGGCATGCGTTCAGTTGGCATTCTTTTAGAATTCCTAGATTTCAACAATATCTTCATGACGGTTTGTATAAGTATTTATCTTCTAGTTTTTAAAGGTCCAGAGTTCTGCTCTTTCTGTCCTGTTTAATAAGAAAATTGCTAATTTTCTGGATATTTAGAGTTTTGTCTAGGTTTTAGTAAGGATTAGGCCAATTATTAAACCACTGTCTCCTCTATGGAATCTTAATTTGATTTTAAGAGTTTTGCAGGTATCTCCTTTTGAAACCATGATTTGGATATTCAAATTTTCTAAGGAGAGGCTTCTCCATAATTTGGATGTAGTCAGAGCTTTGAAGTTCTATATACAGGCTACTAAGTATTTAGCTTGTTTGTTAATTTTTCTGGTTCCAGAAAGGGTTAGAAGGCTACTGACGTTAAGTTTGCCTCTTGGTTGAAGCTTTTGATTCATCAAGCTTACTTGGAGACGGGTCATTCTCCTCCTAAACAGATTATTGCCCATTCTAACAGATCAGTTGCTACTTCATGGGCCTTTAAAATGAGGCATGCATCTGTTGATTAAATTTGCAAGGCAGCTACTTGGTCTTCCTTACTTACCTTTACTAAATTTTACCATTTTGATGTTTTTACTTCTTCTAAAGCAACTAATTGTTAAACACTTGGGGTAGTTAGAAAATACACCTATGTCAGTAGTTTAGTAAACAACAGTATAATTCTGTTGAAAACAGCCTGAAACAAAGAAGAAGTATTTTGTTGCTGTCATGCAGAATAATTAAAAAACATAGGCGTCAGAATTAAAATTCTAAGAGTTGTAACCGTCTGGCTCCTGGCTTTGGCAAGCTATACTTTAAAACCCTCTTCATGTAGTGTCCAAGTTGGGGAAAAACAAAAAAGCAATGATAGTAAGTAAATAATTGTGCCGGATGAGAGAGAATTTCTTTTATCCTGTTTGGTTGAAGAAATTTATGTTCCTAGATCCCTATAAATCATTATCTACTGATTTTTTTTTTAAAAGGAACATTGTACTGTAAAATGGTTTTCCCTTAATGTGTTTCTATTGACTTATACCAGCTGCAGAGTTTAAAATGTATAGGAAATTGCCACATTAGGTTAATTTTTGTATATGAATTAGCTGTTTTTGCAAATTGAAAACAAACCATTTAACTGGGCTGTGTCTGCAGAAAGACCAGACATCCTTAGCTTATCTGTTTTCTTTCATGTAATTAGTAAGAGTCCATGAGCTAGTGACGTATGGGATATACATTCCTACCAGGAGGGGCAAAGTTTCCCAAACCTCAAAATGCCTATAAATACACCCCTCACCACACCCACAAATCAGTTTTACAAACTTTGCCTCCTGTGGAGGTGGTGAAGTAAGTTTGTGCTAGATTCTACGTTGATATGCGCTCCGCAGCAGGTTGGAGCCCGGTTTTCCTCTCAGCGTGCAGTGAATGTCAGAGGGATGTGAAGAGAGTATTGCCTATTTGAATTCAATGATCTCCTTCTACGGGGTCTATTTCATAGGTTCTCTGTTATCGGTCGTAGAGATTCATCTCTTACCTCCCTTTTCAGATCGACGATATACTCTTATATATACCATTACCTCTACTGATTCTCGTTTCAGTACTGGTTTGGCTTTCTACTACATGTAGATGAGTGTCCTGGGGTAAGTAAGTCTTATTTTTGTGACACTCTAAGCTATGGTTGGGCACTTTTATATAAAGTTCTAAATATTTGTGTTTAAACATTTATTTGCCTTGATTCAGGATGTTCAATATTCCTTATTTCAGACAGTCAGTTTCATTATTTGGGATAATGCATTTGAATAATCAATTTTTCTCTTACCTTAAAATTTGACTTTTTTCCCTGTGGGCTGTTAGGCTCGCGGGGGCTGAAAATGCTTCATTTTATTGCGTCATTTTTGGCGCAGACTTTTTTGGCGCAAAAAATTCTTTGTTATTTCCGGCGTCGTTCTTGTCACCGGAAGTTGCGTCATTTTTTGACGTTTTTGCGCCAAAAGTGTCGGCGTTACCGGATGTGGCGTCATTTTTGGCGCTAAAAGCATTTAGGCGCCAAATAATGTGGGAGTCTTTTTTGGCGCTAAAAAATATGGGCGTCATTATTGTCTCCACATTATTTAAGTCTCATTGTTTATTTGCTTCTGGTTGCTAGAAGCTTGTTCACTGGCATTTTTTCCCATTCCTGAAACTGTCATTTAAGGAATTTGATCAATTTTGCTTTATATGTTGTTTTTTCTATTACATATTGCAAGATGTCTCAGATGGACCCTGAATCAGAAGATACTTCTGGAAAATCGCTGCCTGATGTTGGATCTACCAAAGTTAAGTGTATTTGCTGTAAACTTGTGGTATCTGTTCCTCCAGCTGTTGTTTGTAATGAATGTCATGACAAACTTGTTAATGCAGATAATATTTCCTTTAGTAATGTTACATTACCTGTTGCTGTTCCATCAACATCTAATACTCAGAGTGTTCCTGTTAACATAAGAGATTTTGTTTCTAAATCCATTAAGAAGGCTATGTCTGTTATTCCTCCTTCTAGTAAGCGTAAAAGGTCTTTTAAAACTTCTCATTTTTCAGATTAATTTTTAAATGAACATCATCATTCTGATTCTGATAATGTTTCCTCTGGTTCAGAGGATTCAGTTTCAGAGGTTGATGCTGATAAATCTTCATATTTATTCAAAATGGAATTTATTCGTTCTTTACTTAAAGAAGTCTTAATTGCATTAGAGATAGAGGACTCTGGTCCTCTTGATACTAAATCTAAACGTTTAAATAAGGTTTTTAAATCTCCTGTAGTTATTCCAGAAGTTTTTCCTGTCCCTGATGCTATTTCTAAAGTAATTTCCAGGGAATGGAATAATTTTGGTAATTCATTCACTCCTTCTAAACGTTTTAAGCAATTATATCCTGTGCCATCTGACAGATTAGAGTTTTGGGATAAAATCCCTAAGGTTGATGGGGCTATCTCGACTCTTGCTAAACGTACTACTATTCCTACGGCAGATAGTACTTCCTTTAAGGATCCTTTAGATAGGAAAATTGAATCCTTTCTAAGAAAGCTTACTTATGTTCAGGTAATCTTCTTAGACCTGCTATATCTTTAGCGGATGTTGCTGCAGCTTCAACTTTTTGGTTGGAAGCTTTAGCGCAACAAGTAACAGATCATAATTCTCATAGCATTGTTAATCTTCTTCAACATGCTAATAATTTTATTTGTGATGCCATCTTTGATATCATTAGGGTTGATGTCAGGTATATGTCTCTAGCTATTTTAGCTAGAAGAGCTTTATGGCTTAAAACTTGGAATGCTGATATGTCTTCTAAGTCAACTTTGCTTTCCCTTTCTTTCCAGGGTAATAAATTATTTGGTTCACAGTTGGATTCTATTATTTCAACTGTTACTGGGGGGAAAGGAACTTTTTTTACCACAGGATAAAAAATCTAAAGGTAAATTTAGGTCTACTAATCGTTTTCGTTCCTTTCGTCACAATAAGGAACAAAAGCCTGATCCTTCCCCTACAGGAGCAGTATCAGTTTGGAAACCATCTCCAGTCTGGAATAAATCCAAGCCTTTTAGAAAGCCAAAGCCAGCTCCCAAGTCAACATGAAGGTGCAACCCTCATTCCAGCTCAGCTGGTAGGGGGCAGATTACGATTTTTCAAAGAAATTTGGATCAATTCGATTCACAATCTTTGGATTCAGAACATTGTTTCACAAGGGTACAGATTAGGCTTCAAGATAAGGCCTCCTGCAAGAAGATTTTTTCTTTCCCATGTCCCAGTAAATCCAGAGAAGGCTCAAGCATTTCTGAAATGTGTTTCAGATCTAGAGTTGGCTGGAGTAATTATGCCAGTTCTGGAATAGGGGCTGGGGTTTTACTCAAATCTTTTCATTGTACCAAAGAAGGAGAATTCCTTCAGACCAGTTCTGGATTTAAAAATATTGAATCATTATGTAAGGATACCAACATTCAAAATGGTAACTATAAGGACTATTCTGCCTTTTTTTCAGCAAGGGCATTATATGTCCACAATAGATTTACAGGATGCATATCTGCATATTCCGATTCATCCAGATCACTATCAGTTTCTGAGATTCTCTTTCCTAGACAAGCATTACCAGTTTGTGGCTCTGCCGTTTGGCCTAGCAACAGCCCCAAGGATTTTTACAAAGGTTCTCGGTGCCCTTCTCTCTGTAATCAGAGAACAGGGTATTGTGGTATTTCCTTATTTGGACGATATCTTGGTACTTGCTCAGTCTTCACATTTAGCAGAATCTCATACGAATCGACTTGTATTGTTTCTTCGAGAACATGGTTGGAGGATCAATTTACCAAAAAGTTCATTGATTCCTCAGACAAGGGTAACCTTTTTAGGTTTCCAGATGGATTCAGTGTCCATGACTCTGTCTCTGACAGACAAGAGACGTCTAAAATTGGTTTCAGCTTGTCGAAACCTTCAGTCTCAATCATTCCCTTCGGTAGCCTTATGCATGGAAATTCTAGGTCTTATGACTGCTGCATCGGACGCGATCCCCTTTGCTCATTTTCACATGTGACCTCTTCAGCTCTGTATGCTGAACCAGTGGTGCAGGGATTATACAAAGATATCTCAATTAATATCTTTAAAACCGATTGTACGACACTCTCTGACATGGTGGACAGACCACCATCGTTTAGTTCAGGGGGCTTCTTTTGTTCTTCCGACCTGGACTGTGATTTCAACAGATGCAAGTCTGACAGGTTGGGGAGCTGTTTGGGGGTCTCTGACAGCACAAGGGGTTTGGGATTCTCAGGAGGTGAGATTACCAATCAACATTTTGGAACTCCGTGCAATTTTCAGAGCTCTTCAGTCATGGCCTCTTCTAAAGAGAGAGTCGTTCATTTGTTTTCAGACGGACAATGTCACAACCGTGGCATATGTCAATCATCAAGGAGGGACTCACAGTCCTCTGGCTATGAAAGAAGTATCTCGAATACTGGTATGGGCGGAATCCAGCTCCTGTCTAATTTCTGCGGTTTATATCCCAGGTATAGACAATTGGGAAGCGGATTATCTCAGTCGCCAAACGTTACATCCGGGCGAATGGTCTCTTCACCCAGAGGTATTTCTTCAGATTGTTCAAATGTGGGGACTTCCAGAAATAGATTTGATGGCTTCTCATCTAAACAAGAAGCTTCCCAGGTATCTGTCCAGATCCAGGGATCCTCAAGCGGAGGCAGTGGATGCATTGTCACTTCCTTGGAAGTATCATCCTGCCTATATCTTTCCGCCTCTAGTTCTTCTTCCAAGAGTGATTTTCAAGATTCTGAAGGAGTGCTCGTTTGTTCTGCTGGTGGCTCCATCATGGCCTCACAGGTTTTGGTATGCGGATCTTGTCCGGATGGCCACTTGCCAACCGTGGACTCTTCCGTTAAGACCAGACCTTTTATCGCAAGGTCCTTTTTTTCCATCAGGATCTCAAATCCTTAAATTTGAAGGTATTGAGATTGAACGCTTGATTCTCAGTCATAGAGGTTTCTCTGACTCTGTGATTAATACTATGTTACAGGCTCGTAAAACTGTATCTAGGAAGATATATTATCAAGTCTGGAAGATTTACTTTTCTTGGTGTTTTTCTCATCATTTTTACAGTTTCTTCAGGATGGTTTGGATAAAGGTTTGTCTGCAAGTTCCTTGAAAGGACAAATCTCTGCTCTTTCTGTTCTTTTTCACAGAAAGATTGCTAGTCTTCCTGATATTCATTGTTTTGTACAAGCTTTGGCTCGTATAAAACCTGTTATTAAGTCAATTTCTCCTCCTTGGAGTTTGAATTTGGTTCTGGGGGCTCTTCAAGCTCCTCCATTTGAACCTATGCATTCGCTGGACATTAAATTACTTTCTTGGAAAGTTTTGTTTCTTTTGGCCATCTCTTCTGCTAGAAGAGTTTCTGAATTATCTGCTCTTTCTTGTGAGTCTCCTTTTCTGATTTTTCATCAGGATAAGGCGGTGTTGCGAACTTCTTTTAAATTTTTACCTAAGGTTGTGAATTCTAACAACATTAGTAGAGAAATTGTGGTTCCTTCATTGTGTCCTAATCCTA
>NC_069500.1:239637692-239740192 GCF_027579735.1 Bombina bombina | reverse complement strand
CTTAACAATAAATCACTGCACATCATTCATAATTTTCTTTACTAAGATCCCATTCATCTTCTTCCTAGAAATAAAAGATTTTGCACAGCTGCACAATTGAATATCATATGGGATATCTAGCCCCTTTGCTACTCGAAATTTAAAGGGAAACTGAACCCAAATTTTTTCTTTCATGATTCAGATAGAGCATGCAATTTTAAGCAACTTTCTAATTTACTCCTATTATCATTTTTTCTTAGTTCTCTTGCTATCTTTATTTGAAAAAGAAGGGATCTAAGCTATTTGTTTGGTTCAGTACCATGGAAAGCACTTGTTCATTGGTGGATACATTTATCCACCAATCAGCAAGAACAACCCAGGTTGTTCACCAAAAATGGGCCGGCATCTAAACTTACATTTTTGAATTTCAAATAAAGATACCAAGAGAATGAAGATAATAGGAGTAAATTAGAAAGTTGCTTAAAATTGCATGTTCTATCTGAATCATAAAAGAAAAAATTTGGGTTCAGTGTCCCTTTAAGAGAAAAACTTACCCAAAGTACTGGAGAATTTTTAGCATTTTTGCTATCATTCTATTTAAACAGAAATAGAGCCTTGTTTTGTGATTAACCAATGAAAACTATATTTTGTTTGTATAAAAATAGCTTTCAGTGGGTGACTATTTAAACTAGGTATTTATTATATTATTGTAAAATTATCAAAAATAGTAAAAAAACAAAAAACAAAAAAAAAAAAACACATAAAAAGATTATCACATTCCACAAAACCCTGTAGCTTTTCTTTGTAGAAACAAATCTCAAAATGTGTTCATTGGCATCCTCTGATTTAGTTAAGACCATACATGTATATATTATTAAATATTTGTATTACTGTATTTACACATCTTAAAGGGACATTAAACCCAATTTTTTTCTTTAACTATTCAGATAGAGCATGCAATTTTGAGCAACTTTCTAATTTACTCCTAGTATTACTTTTTCTTCATTCTTTTGGTATCTTTATTTAAAAAGTAGGAATGTAAAGCTTAGAAACTGGCCTATTTTTGGTTTAGAACCTGGGTTATGCTTGCTTATTGGTGGATAAATGTAGCCACCAATAAGCAAGCATTATCCATGGTGCTGAACCTAAAATGGGCTAGCTCATAAGCTTTACATCCATGCTTTTTTAAATAAAGATAGCAAGAGAACAAAGAAAAATTGAAAATAGGAGTAAATTAGAAATTTGCTTAAAAGTGCATGATCTGTCTAAATCATTAAAGAAAACATGTGGGTTTAGTATCCCTTTAAGGCCAGACTACAAGTGAAGCGCTAACTGTTATACGTGAGCGATAAGGGGTTTCATTGCAAATGTTTTGCACGCAACAAATATAAAAGTAAACTTGTTCGACCGAGTGCAATTGAATTTAACACGCGTCGGGTTATCGCAAACCTCAGAGCTCTGGCTAACTGTCACACTTGAATAAAAAGTGACACAAACACATCAAAACACATCAAAAATACATTTCACAGTACAGTTACACTCATAATAACACTATCTGATAAAAATTGCAATACAAAGTTATACAAATATATAAGGTCAAGTTTAAGGGGGGGGGAGGGAGAAGGATGCAAAGCGCTTTAAAGGGACATAATACTTATATGCTAAATCACTTGAAAGTGATGCAGCATAACTGCAAAAAGTTGACAAGAAAATATCAGTTGAGCATCTCTATGTAAAAAAGGAAGATATTTTACCTCAAAAGTTCTTCAGCTCTCCAGAGTAAGTGCTTTGTAAACTGTTATTCTTCAGCTGCTGTCCTGCTGCAAGTTGAAAAAAAAACAAAAAAAACAATAGCCAATCAGCATCAGCAGTGCTGAGGTAATGCTTTGCCTTTGCCGTGATCTCATGAGATTTCACTGAAATCTCGAGATTTCATAGAACTTACTTAAACTAAATAGGAAAATAACATGACTGTGTCTGCACACGCCAGATGCATACTCCCTTACAAGTCCTGGGACAAGCATCCGGACTGGCTGCTTAAAGCCTCTTTACAGTGGGGTGTAAATACTTAGGACATTTGAGGTAAAATATCTTCCTTTTTTATATAGAGATGTTCAGGTGATATTCTCTAGTCAGCTTTTTTACAGCTATGCTGCATCACTTTCATGTGCTTCAACATTTGTGTATAATGTCCCTTTAACCTAGAGATACATAGATATAAATGTCTAAATATGTTTTTGTGTGTGTGTATATAATATAGGTTTAAATAATGGCACAGCTTATATCATATCATTATTGGATAATATTCCTTTCAAATACGATTAAAACTTAAATGTGAAATTATAGTCAGAAGCTCCTTAAATAATATCTCTTGTAGAAATAGTCACATAATAGGTGCACACTCCTAAGTCTATCTAAATATTCTGTCACGAAAATCAGCTAAATTTCAACAAAGACAAATAATTACATTTGACAACAGAAGTGAATTAAACTTGAAGGGATATGAAATCCCAATTTTTTTTTATGATTCAGACAGAGCATGCAATTTAAAAAAGTTTCCATTTTTCTTCTATTATCAAATTTGCTTCGCTCCCATGGTATTCTTTGTTGAAGTGGTATCTAGGTAGGTATCTAGAGCACTTTATGTCAGGGAATAGTGCTGCCATCTAGTGTTCTTGAAAATGGAAAACATTCTAGTAAAACTGTTGCCATATAGTATCCAGGCAATTGCACGTTCCAGAGCTTATGTTCCTGCTTTTCAACAAAGGATAAGAAGAGAAGGAAGAAAATGTAATAATAGAAGCAAATTAGAAAGTTGTTCAAAATTGCATCTGAATAATGAAAGAGAACAATTTTGTGCATTATATCCCTTAAAATATATTCATATCCCTTAACAAATAAAACATGAATTGCACCCTCTGTCTACATTAAAAAAAGTTTCATTTTGAGGTCTATGCCCCTTTTAAAAAGAAATTGCAATTTTGGATTGAATGAATACATAGGAAACATAATTAACTACTGTTTAATAAGTGAACTCTACTTTCTATACTATGAATATTGCCCCAATTTTAATACTGGCCAATAAACAAAATAATTTTGTGGAACTCAAAGGGCCTGATTTTCTGTACAAAATCATGACAGTACTATGAAGCTCCAGTGGAATTCAGTGCTCACAAAAATCATAATTTAAAAATCATAGGAAAAATATAAGTTAGATATTGAATAAAAAGTTGTAAAAAATTGTACTGTTAAATCACATAAAAAATTGTAACACAATTTTAATTTGTATTGAAATAATGCAGGAAAAAAAACAATTTAACACATACAGTAAAAAGTGTAATAAAACTACACTGTAGAGAATTCAAAATGCATCGGTTTCCTTATTGTAAAATAAGTTTCCAATCCTCTGCTAGTGGGACCAGCTGAACAGGGGTGTTCCATGTTCTCTGATAGGTTGCAGTATATTCTCTGTACGTTTTCCTCCTACAGATCTCTCTGTTTGTATCTTGAATACTGAAAGTTGACAAGATTGTATTGAAATAAGCAAAACACTTATTGCACTATTACAAAAGCATATGCATGCAAGAAACTGAAGTTATTGTAAGGTATTATACATAGTAAACATAGTAATCTAAATTGTAATCTTATAAATTAGAGCATGTCATTTTCTTTTTTTACTGCAGTGTCCCTTTAAAACATTGTATTCATTTACCAATGGCTAAATTCATGCAAAGCTGGCAGGTGTTTGCACCACAAAAGCTTTACCTAAAGGGCATATACTTTGCATTTCTCAATATGATAAATAGTATTCAAACTAACAATATAAAGGTCACCCAGAAATCAGTCAGGTGCATGTGGCATTTATTTGTTTGTTAATGTGTCTGTCAATAACAAATCCTTAGAACCTTCCATAGAAGAGAGTTGCACACATGGTTTATTAATGATATGTTTAGTCCTCTGGTTTTTCATTCTATGTTGATGACTAAATACACTCTTTTATCTTTTATTTTTTCAGACCTTGATAATATAATCATTGTTTTACAGTTCAGTATATTTATTATGGGAGCTTCCAGTTATTTAGAAATAACTATAATAACATTTTCAAATGTCTGCTCTATGGTTGGTTATTCTAACAATTATTTTAATGAGGATATGACCACCAGGCTATTGAATACAGATGTTTAGGAGGGATATGTAGTTTGAAGGAAGCTTTGGAAAAGATAATGTTAAAAGGATGAGAGATGACTTGCTAGGATACTAAAAGATCAGAGGCTTCAGCATAGGGGAATATTCATTGGCTCCCCAATTCCACAGCATTAACGTATTCCCTATATATTTCAATGGAATGTGAAAAGTGGAAAAAAGAAATAACAACCAAACTCGTGCACAAATCCAATTACATTTAACCAAGTGTGCTACCCTAACATGAAATATGTATATTCCAATGTTCTTCACATTGCAGAATATGTTCTATTTATTCATAAATACATATTTCTATATATATCATGTTCTTTGGTAAAAAAAATCTATCCCTCCATCTATCTATCTATCTATCTATCTATCTATCTATCTATCTATCATCTATCTATCTATCTATCTTGTCACAGTGTGTCTGGAATGGTAGTGGAGTGAAGGTATCCTTCATAGTCTCTATCCACTCACCTCTCCCTAATTAATTAATTGTCAGCAGCTAAATGACCCCAAACTTTTGAGTGCCAATCTATGGGGCCGATTTATGAAAGTGCGAGCGGACATTATACGATGTAGCATATCATGTCCACCGCACATCGATAAATGCTGACAGCATACTTTGTCGGCATTTATCATTGCACAAGCAGATCTGGTGAACTGCTTGTGCAATGCCGCCCCCTGCAGATTCACGGCCAATCAGCCGCTAGCAGGGGGTGTCAATCAGCCCGATCGTATAGGATCGGGCAGATTAATGTCCTCCGCTGCTCCTTAACTGGCCCTCCTGCTCTGAAGCTGTCTTCAGACCACTGCTTTATAACTGCTGTTTCCGGCGAGCCTGGAGAGAGTTTCATGTCCCTTTAATTGATTGCCAGTTTTGAAAGTATATGAACTATCTGCTTTATTTAATTGTTCAGATGTAGCAATTTAATCATATTTATAGGGACATGAAACCCTAAATTGTAAATGTATAACAATGTTAAAAGTATTCTTGTAAAACTGATGTAATAAAGGGCTTCGGACACATGCACAGTCCTGAGCCTACCTTCCTGCTTTATAACAAAGCTTTCCAAGAAAACAAATTCAATTTGAAAATACAAGTAATTTGGAAACTTTTTTAAAAAATTGTGTGCTCTATGTGAATCATGAAAGAAAATGTTGGTTTTCATGTCCCTCTGATATGAGTATTCCTGATTAAAGATTGCATGTGTAAGCTATCCCTTAGCACTGCAACACTTAAATCCAAGCCTGGGTGTAAGCGGGCAGGGAGGGCCTGGATGCCCAGAGTAAGGTGTGTGATGTTTAGAGGGAAGGTGAGTTTTTAAGAAGTCCATGGTTTCCTGTTATGAAACATACACAACGGGGCCAATTTATCAAGGGCCAAACTGCCCTTGATGCCCCTGTTTCCGCACAAGCCTGAAGGCTCGCCGGTAACAGCAGTTATGAAGCAGCGGTCTTAAGACCGCTGCTCCTTAACTTGTCCGTCTGCTCTGAGGCTGAGGACATCAATCCGCCTGATCCTATACGATCGGGCTGATTGACACCCCCTGCTTGGCCGCAAATCTACAGGGGGCGGCATTGCACAGGCAGTTCACCAGAACTGCTTGTGCAATGTTAATTGCCGACAGCGTATGCTTTCGACATTCAGCGTTGTCTGTCGGACATGATACCCATATAAAAATTGTTATTAATATTTATATGAATCATTTTTAACAGATGTTTATATATGAGTATAACAGTTTATTTAATGTATTTATGTTGTGTTTGGTGCACATGTTTTTTAACTCTTACTCTTTACTCTAGGTCTTTAGTCGCACTAACCCGACAAGTAGTTTACTATCAACTTGTAAAACCGTATTAAAAGGACAGTCAAGTCCAAAAAAACTTTCATGATTCAAATGGGCATGCCATTTTAAACAACTTCCCAATTTACTTTTATCAACAATTTTGCTTTGTTCTCTTGGTATTCTTAGTTGAAAGCTAAACCTAGGAGGTTCATATGCTAATTTCTTAGACCTTGAAGGCCACCTCTAATCGGACAGTTTTTCAACACTAGAGGGTATTAGTTAATGTGAGCTCATGCACGTGAAGTTACCTAGGAGTGAGCACTAATTGGCTAAAATGCAAGTCTGTCAAAAGAACTGAAATAAGGGGGCAGTTTGTCAAGGCTTAGATACAAGGTAATCACAGAGGTAAATTATGTATTATTATAACTGTGTTGGTTATGCAAAACTAGGGAATGGGTAATAAATAGGCTGACCATATTGCCGCTTTAAAAAGGGACACATATAAAAAATACATATGTCAGGGCTGTTTAAAGAAATGCTTTGAACAATGTTCTGTTATAAGAACCCTGGCATATGTATTTTTCATATGTGTCCCTTTTTAAAGCGGCAATATGGTCAGCCTAGTAATAAATGGATTATCTATCTTTTTAAACAACAACAATTCTGGTGTTGACTGTCCCTTTAAAGTTAGCGCAGCTGCTAACAATAGCGCGCCACTTGTAATCTAGCCCATTTAATTTTATTGTATTGTAATTTACACAGCAATGCAGAGGCGGTATTACTTTGAAGAGTAGAGGGAGTCTGAATATTTTTATAAGAATTTGCTTTTCTGTTTTGTATATTATGTTTCAATGCTCTGAGGCTGAGGACATCAATCCGCCTGATCCTATACGATCGGGCTGATTGACACCCCCTGCTTGGCCGCAAATCTATAGGGGGCGGCATTGCACAGGCAGTTCACCAGAACTGCTTGTGCAATGTTAGTTGCCGACAGCGTATGCTTTCGGCATTCAGCGTTGTCTGTCGGACATGATATTCTACAGCGTATCATGTTGGACAGACATTGATCATTCGGCCCCTTTGTGTAGCTTCGGGCCCCAGCATTTCAGGCTAGTGTAATATTAAAGGGACACTCAAGTCAAAATAAACTTTTATGATTCAGAAAGAACATGCAGTTTTAAGACACTTTCCAATTTACTTCCACTATCAAATTTTTTATATTTACACTTTCTTGTGGAACAAGATCCAACTGAGCATGTGCAGTAGCTCAAATGGTATATGTATACTAGTCTGTGATTGGCTGATGTCTGTCATATGATACAGGGGGCCGGAAAATGGGAGAAAAAATACATTTATCAGAAAAACATCATCATCAACATTGAAATTGAGAGTAGGTGTTATTGCCTTGTCTTTTTATTATGCACTTGTTAATTATGCAATTCTACTGCATAGAGTGGCCCTTTAAATGCGGGCAGCAAATGCTGCCTGCTTGCTGCGAGGCCGAGCCGCAAGGATCATGATAGTGAACTTCGTCCGCCCAGCTCTTGATAAAAAGATACATAAAAGAGAGAGGAACATCAGTCTTGTCTTTCCAGTTCTGGACCATTGGGAAGTATATTTTATGAATGTTTCTAAAATGTAATATAATCTTCATCTAACAGTGTCTATTAAATTAATCCGTATAATTTTACTTTTTTCCCACTCCAGACTTTTTGAGACCACAGACTACATATCAGTACCGAGTTAGCATTATTGCGCAAAACCCGACAAGAGTACACTAATTCTTCATATACGCTAGCCCAATATGTGTTATATTACGGTGCGTTATGTATTTATTAAATATAAAATATTAATAATGAATAAAATTAATAAAAAATTTTATTAATTTAAATTATTAATATAGATGTTCTTAAAAATTCTAAAAAATAATTTTAATATATATGTATATTTTTTATTATCTATAATAATTGTTTAATAATATTATTTTTCAATATTTACATAAAGTGCATAACTAATTCTTCATGTCAGCTAATCTGACACTGCGATTAGACCTACAGCGCAAAACCTGAAGCACGTTATCCATATTTTACATTCCAATGTATTTCACATAGAAAAGAAATAAAATAATATATATATACCTATATATTCATATAAATATATACAGGTATAGGTTTATATAGATATATAAAGGAATATCTATTTAAAAATACAAAGAACGTTTTCTTGTATGTGAAGAAGATTGGGATGTAAAATATGTATGTTAAATACATTATTAAAAACGTATTATGAAAAATATTGAATGTTTAAAAATGCACAAATATAATTTAATTTTGACCAAAATATTGGGTAAATGAGTATCCCAGTAAACTCCTTGAGAAACCTGAGGTGTGTGCATTCTATCTACTCAACAGAAAAAAAGTCTTCAGTTTCTTCACAATTTGGTTGTGCTCACCTGAAAGCAGAGTTTGAGACATATGGGTTATACTGGTTGCCAAACAACACTGGGGATAGTAGTCATGTCAGCTATTTTTATACTTTTGCATATCTTGCGGTATAATTATTTTTGTTTAAGAATAATCTTTTCTTGTTTAAACTGTGCCATGCTAGGCGCTTCTTGTGTATGGATGGATTAAACATATGCTAAATATGGATGTTCTGTAAACAGAGCTGGATAGATCAGGGGGGCTGACTAGGTGGTTCAGGCTGTGTCTAGGTAGAAAGGAGTGGCAACTAAAAGATTGGGGCTGCCTTTGCACGTGTGTTCCCTTCTGGTACTGCTCCTGCTCAATTCTTTCTAAGAGCATCACATATTCCTTGTCAGATAGGAAGTAATACATAATAGTCTGCTGTATGGAAGCATTTGTTTCCATTTTATGATAAAATATTTTTTATCCTGTCAGTTTGCATCACATTTCTCTGTTTAATCACCAAAGCTCAAGAAATAGAATCCCTTCAAAAGACAGAAGCACATTCAAATGTCATTGTTGTTCTTGGCTAACTGCATCCTAATTTTGTTTCAGTAGCTATTTAAATATCAAAATATACTTTATTATATCAGAAGTAAAATGGTAGGCAGTGTTGTATATATTTAATAACAAGGTTGGTACAATTAGTTTTTTTGTACATTGTTAGTAACAGTTCAATCTAGCTAAAGGGACACTAGAGCTAAAATGAAAGAGCATGGAGTTGTAATAGACTTTCTAGTTTACTTCCATTATCAAATTCTGCAGTCTTTCTATATGCACACTTTCTGAGGTACCAGCTACTACTCAGTATGGGCAAACGTTTAGAGTATACATGTATGTGTTTTTGATTGGCTGATGGCTATAACATGGTACAGGGGGAGAAATTAAAGTCAATTTTGAAAATTGTCAGAAAGAATGTACTGCTTATATAAAATGCAGAGTAAATGCTAATGCATTGTCTTTTAACATGCACTTGTTGATTATCCAATTCTACTGTATTTGTAGTCCTTTGTTAATATGACAAATTCTCTCAGTCTGATAATGTCAGGTTAAATGGATAGGAAACCCAAAAATATTTCTTACTTGCTGAAAACATGGAATGTCAATACATTTTGCAATCAATCATTGTTAAATGTTTGAAAGCATTTACCTGTATTTTCTATAATAGAATACAATTTTTGCCAAGCCCACCAATAGTCTCATTATATAGGACTATCATGGTGCCCGACGTGCGCACCTCAGCTTCATTCGTGACTTGCGTATGTGCATAGGGCTTCCCATTTCTGCTCAGACTTGTGGCGCATCAACCACAAAGCACTGGAAACAGAGAAAGAGGTTTGTGATGTTGGAGAGAGTGGCTCTCCAGACAGCAGAAGTTTCTGAAGGAGTCACAGCAGTTTTATCACTATAGGTATTTGATTACTTAAAGTATTGGAATAAGTATGATCATTATTAACAGCGATAAATAATGCATTTCACAATGTTGTAATTTGGAGATAGTAATAATAAATTAGCTAAACAGAAAAGCAAGATAAGACACACAAGAGCGCCACAAGGATTATAAGCAATAGTAAGAATAGTAGAATAGTAGAATTTTATGACCCCCTCTAAGAAGCGAAGTCAATGGGGTCTATTTATTAAGCAGCGGATGCTGTATCATCGCCCCATCGTTTCTGGTTCCCAGAAACAGAAGTTAAGAAGCAGCGGTCATAAGACCGCTGCTTCTTAACTTCTGGTAGCGGACTGAAATCATCCCACTCCAATATGATCGGGATGATTGACTGCCCCTGCTAGCGGCTGATTGGTCAAAAATAAGCAGGGGGCGGCATTGCACAAGCATTTCACCAGAAATGCTTGTGCAATGTTAAATGCTGACAGCGTATGCTGTCGGCATTTAGCGAGGTCGAGCAGACATGATTTGCTACAGCGAATCATGTCTGCTCGACCTTTGGTAGATCTACCCCTAAAGATGGGGAAAGTAAACAAATGTGAAGGTAACCAGAGATGCAATTATGATGTCATTGAATCATGTGTGCATGCACTCCATTGGAAGAACAATGATGTCAGAAGAGCCAGTTTCAGTGAAGTGCACATGCAATTCTTCATTAACGTTAGTGTGCATGCGATGCTTGACTTGATCTTGGATCTTGATTATTAAAATTAGGTTGGCACAACTGCTTTGTGATGGATGGAGCATGACTATGACTATTCCGTTTAAGAAAGTTCTGCCTCCTTTTATGGGCAGTCACCGCAGAGTTTATGAAAAAAAAATATAAAGATTTAACATACTTAGATTTGTTTTATATGAAAAATAAGTCGATTTAAGAGACTTTAGGGGCCGAAATTATCAAGCTGTGATTGCAGCAGTTTCCGCACAAGCCAACAGGTTTGCCGGAAACGAAAGTTAAGAAGCAGTGGTCTTAAGACCACTGCTCCTTAACTTATCCGCCACCTCTGAGACGCCGGACAGCAATTCATCCCAATCAGATACGATCAGGATGATTGACCCCCCCTGCTAGTGGCCGATTGGCCGCAAATGTGCAAGGGGCGGAATTGCACAAGCATTTCACTAAATATGCTTGTGCAATGTTAAATGCCGACAGCGTGTGCTGTAGGATTTTAGCGATGTCCGGCGGACATGATCCGCTACAGCGGATCATGTCTGCCCGACACTTGATAAACCGGCCCCATATATTCATATTTATAATACATTGGTATTTATGTATGACTGTTTACAAAGATTTATAATCCATTTAGGGCTAGATTACAAATTTAGCACAAAATATTGATGACGATCATCAAATGGTTCCAGGGTCTCTAAAGTAATCCTGTTTGTCTTGGGTGGATCCTTCAATGGACATATAAGGCCAGATTACAAGTGGAGAACAAAAGTTTGCACCCAAGCAATAAGGGGTTTATCGTGGGGGGTTGCGCTTATCGAGTCTACCACTGGAATTAGAAGTTGAAAGTAAACGTGATTGATTGAGTGAAATCTCGATTTACGGTAGAATGATTACCGCAACTTCACAGCTCTGTTTAACTGTTTCGCAAAACATAAAGGTTACACAAAACACATAAAAAATAAATAAAAAGTATAGTTACACTCGTAATACAACTATCTAATAAAAATTATTTTAAAAACAGTAATGCACAAAAATTATAAAGGCTCAAAGATATGAGATCTCAAAAAAAGGCGGTCAAAGGGATTTAACATTGCGATACATATATTTACATGTCTAAAGCTGTGTATATATATATATATATATATATATATATATATATATATATGTATGTCTATATATGTGACAGCTTCAATAAGAGAAAGTGGAGGCTGTTTCCATAAAACAATTCCTTTATTGATTAGTTAAAAAACGGCAAAACACAGCAAGGTTTGGACATGGTGTAGAAGGCGCAGCACAGTCTGGCTTACGCGTTTCGGATGAAATCCGTAGTCATAGCCTACTGTGCTGTGCTCTACACCTGTTTAAAACTAGTTAAAACAAGTGTGATTGGTGCACACATAAAGACACGCCTTCAGGTTGTAACCAATGCCCACAATGTTTAAGTTTAACCCACCAATGCCTGGACCGCACCTTATAATACAAAACAATAGCTTATACAATCGTGATATATATACACTGCAACAAATATATGCAAAACCAATATTATAGTATACTACTATTCACAAGAAGTCAAATATTGGGAATTAATTAATAATAAATAATAAATTATTACTTATAAATAAATTATATTATATTGCCCTAATCTTGCGCATAGGGGACTCCATTGGTAAAATTCTCAATATGAAAGAGTCAAATTTTCTTCCTGTCTTATCTGGTATGCTGGTGGGCAACAAAATACAAGTGGTGTACATATTAAGAAACTATACTACAATGAATAGATTTCATGTGACAAGTGAATGAATATATTAACAAACTAATGAACATACTGTGTATAAGTATGTCGTGGGGGGAGGGACCTAATGAATATAGGTGAAATAAAGATATCTATGCAAACTGACATAATACTGACATCAGGTGGAAAACCACAAACAATCAATCATATGGTGCCTCCCCATGTATAATTTGTAATATTGTACCGGTCAAGCACACCTGGCCACCCGATGTGTCTAGCACTATTGTTAACACGGGGGATCTATTTGTTAATGTGATGAAAGTACCCTACTAATTCATTCCCACAGGTTCATTACATCATATCTAGAATTTAAACCTTCTGGCACCCGAGTGCCCAAGGTGAATATCCAAAAAGCCTCGCGTCTAGCGAGCAGTTGGTCCAAATTGCCACCCCTAGCAGGCCTGGAGATTTTCTCAATCGCACACCATGTAAATCCTTTAAGGTTATTATCATGGTAGACTCCAAAATGTTGTACTATTGGAGTCGTGGATCTCTTAGTCGAGAAAGAGGAAAGATGTTCCCTAATCCTAGAATTCAGGTCTCTAGAGGTGAGTCCCACATATTGAATCTGGCACAATGTGCATTCAATCATATAGACTACCGATTCTGTTTTGCAATTCATGCATGAATTGATCTTATAGCTTTTCTTTGTTTTTACACTCATAAATTCTTTGGTCACCCTGGCAAAATCACAGGGCTTACACTTTCTGTGACCGCATCTATACATCCCAGTATGTCTCAGCCAAGATCCCTTCTCATCTTTCTCAGTTTTTAACAAGGTTGGCGAAAGAATGGAGCCCAAAGTGGGGCTTTTTCTGTACGCACATCTAAGTCCTTGTCGGACTGTATCAACCAATTTGTCCTCAGCCTTCAATATTGGAAAATGTTTCCTAATTATCTCACATACTTGTGGATATTGGGTACTATGTGTAGTGACAAAAGTAATTCCCTGTTTAGTTGTACTGTGCTTATCTTTTGTTTTTAATAAGCTCTCTCTTGGTATTACTTGTACAGATTCTTTGGCCCTTTTGATCACTTTCTTAGGGTACTTTCTTTCCTTTAATCTCGTCTCCAATTTTGTTGCCTCATTATCAAAATCCTCATTGGAGGTGCAATTCCTTTTGATTCGTGTATATTCGCCTTTTGCAATAGCAAAGGGAACATGTCTTGGATGGCAACTTGTTCCTAAGAGTAAGGAATTACCTGAAATGGATTTTCTGAAAATCCTGGAAAGTATTCTACCATTGGGACTACCCTCCAGGGTGATGTCCAAATAATTGATTGAACTCTGACTCACTTCAAAGGTGAAGCTAAGTCCAATTTCATTTTGATTCAGATAGTCAATGAATCCCTGTATGTCAGATGAGTTACCTGACCAGATGAAGAGAAGATCATCTATGTATCTCTTATAAAAAGAGATACATTTCCTCTAGGGGTTTCTATCTCCAAAGATGTGGTAAAACTCCCACCAGCCTAGAAAGAGATTAGCAAAGGAGGGAGCAAATTTGGCCCCCATGGCGGTACCACATCTCTGGAGATAGAAAACATCCTCAAATTTGAAAAAATTGTGCGACAAAAGAAAAAGAGTGACCTTCAAAATATATTTAATGAAATCATCAGAGTAATCAGTATTTTGTTCCAGAAAGAAGGCAATGGCTTCTATCCCTTTGGAGTGTGGGATACTAGAATAGAGCGACACTGCATCCACCGTAAGCCATGTAGATTGTGGTGTCCATTTTATTTCTTCCATAACATTAAGGATATGTTTAGTATCCCTAATGTAAGAATGGAGAGTGACAACTAGGGGTTGAAGGATCGCGTCCAACCACTCAGACAAATTACCTAGAAGTGACTCCACGCCACTCACTATCGGCCGTCCCTGGACATTGTCCAAGGATTTGTGTGTCTTAGGTAAATGATGGAACAGCGGTATTTTAGGACAATCTACTAACAAATAGTTCATTGTAGCCTGATCCACAAATCCTTGTTCTAATCCATCATCTAAAAGATGTGCTAGTTTAGAACGAAAGTGAGTGGTGGGATCCCTTTGTAAAACTAGGTAATTGTTCTCATTACATAATTGTCTGTGGCCTTCATCTATATACTGTTGTCGGTCCATGACCACAACCATTCCCCCTTTATCAGAATTTTTTATCACCAGGCTATTGTCCTCTTTAAGAGAGGCCAAAGCACTCTTCTCAGCAAGTGACAAATTGAATTTACTTGGGGGTTGATGGGCCTTTAGTTGTAAAAGATCCTTTTCAACCCTGTTGTAGAAAGTTTCAATGACTGATCCCCTGTTTTGAATAGGGTAAAATTTGGATTTCTCTTTAAATTTGGGACCCATGTTGCGACCACCCGAGCTACCCTTTGATTCAATCTGCAGCTGTTGCAGTGTGACGGTGTCACAATTGTGTTCAAAATCAATAGGGTCCCTAGTGGTAGTATCAACATGGGTAACTGACACATCGGTATGATCAGGTGTACTCAATCCATGAAAATGTTTCTTTAAAGTCAAATTGCGTGTTAATTTATTAACATCCTTGATTGTTCTAAAAACATCGAAATCTATTGTAGGGGCAAAATTTAAACCTTTATTCAAAACACTATATTGTGCAATGCTAAGCTGTTTGGAAGATAAATTGATGACGTTGCCTACAATCTTGGAATTGATTATTTGTACTTGGTCTGTGGACGGGGTTCCCTCAATTGATACTTGTCCTGGTTCTTTGTGTAATGTGCTTTGGGCTGTGTGTTCTGTTTGTTCTGTTTCCCTCCCCCTGCTGATGCATCCTGATCCTGGGGAAAAACCTGATTAATGGCCAGAGTGTCAGGTCTGTTTTGAAAATGCATATTAGGTGCAAATTCTGTGTAGTTACCCTGTTTAGGTTTAACTGCTACTAAGTTATGTTGTAAATAGCCTTGATTAGTGCTCATAGTATCTGTATATGCTATCTGGGGGATATGTATGATGTTGGGAGGGGCAGTATCATCATGGGCTGACCCTAGCCGGGTTTGTTCACTGATAATCTCACCCTCACTTGACCCCTCAGAATCACTACCAGAGAAGGTCACATTCTTTTTGTTGTTAATACCTTTGCCATCATTACCACGATTTCTACTACGATTTCTATTGCCCCTTCTCCTACGGCCAAACCTAGGTTGATTCGCCCTAAAATTCCCCCTAGCACTTTTATTCCATATATACACTGAATTGCTAGAATAATCATATTTGTCCCTAATATATTTAGTATGTTTCGTTTCCATGATCCCAGACCTCCCCTTAGCAACCAACTCTCTCAAAGTTTTATCAAATCTAGCAAAATCATTATGACTGCTTCTCCTATTCAGTTCTATCTGTAATTCATTTATATCTGCTCTTATGCTATCCAACAACTTATTTTTATACTGTATTAGCAATTTCATAAGCCTCATAGAGCATTCAGATAGTACACTGTTCCAAGCATCTATAAAGTCTTTATCTTGTGCATCCACATCAAAGGTCGGAAACTTATATAGCCTTAGTCCCCTCGGTATCATACTTAGACTCAAGTACTTCTCCAGTGTCCAAATATCCCACTGGGTTTTAGACTCTTTTAATAACAATGTCTCCATTTGTTCAAACAAGGTGCTCAGTGCTAATACTCCTTTATCTTCGGAGAAAATCAATTCACAATCTGTAGGCAAAGTCGTACGTGCAGTTACAGGCATTAGTGAGTAAAAGGCCTGCTGTGTTTCCTCCATGACTGTGCAAAAGTCTTAGTAAGAAGACTGAACCAAAATCATAAAACTGGGTATCGGTATGTCCGGTAATACCAAAATTAGACAAATGCAAAGAAAAGTAAACCCAGAATATGGTCGGCAGTCCGTAATATATAATTAGCAAAAAAGATGTCTCATAAAGTGCAAAGTGCTAAAGCATGAACTACAATGTTCCTTAATGTACCACTCATTCACTCGCTCCTATGCAGACAGTGGAGCTCTCACTCACCCAATCCGATGGGGAAGACGGGTATCGCCGTTCACGGCTGTAGGTTCTATCCGGACGCCTCTATGGGGGCACGGCCCAATCCTGGCCAATGAAACTCACTCTGGAACGAGGCAGAGATCCCTTGCTCCGCCTCAACTTATTCCAGACACCTGTTCCTCCGGTAAAACCAGTATCCCTCCGCCAGTGACGTAGCAGAAAACAGTTCCTGTTAGCAATATTGAACTGCTGGAAGTAGGACAGCACACAATGCACTCTTTTTTGCAAAGTACACAAACTTGTAATGCACAGCAGGAAACAGCCAAAATCCGGACAGTGACAGCTTCAATAAGAGAAAGTGGAGGCTGTTTCCATAAAACAATTCCTTTATTGATTAGTTAAAAAACGGCAAAACACAGCAAGGTTTGGACATGGTGTAGAAGGCGCAGCACAGTCTGGCTTACGCGTTTCGGATGAAATCCGTAGTCATAGCCTACTGTGCTGTGCTCTACACCTGTTTAAAACTAGTTAAAACAAGTGTGATTGGTGCACACATAAAGACACGCCTTCAGGTTGTAACCAATGCCCACAATGTTTAAGTTTAACCCACCAATGCCTGGACCGCACCTTATAATACAAAACAATAGCTTATACAATCGTGATATATATACACTGCAACAAATATATGCAAAACCAATATTATAGTATACTACTATTCACAAGAAGTCAAATATTGGGAATTAATTAATAATAAATAATAAATTATTACTTATAAATAAATTATATTATATTGCCCTAATCTTGCGCATAGGGGACTCCATTGGTAAAATTCTCAATATGAAAGAGTCAAATTTTCTTCCTGTCTTATCTGGTATGCTGGTGGGCAACAAAATACAAGTGGTGTACATATTAAGAAACTATACTACAATGAATAGATTTCATGTGACAAGTGAATGAATATATTAACAAACTAATGAACATACTGTGTATAAGTATGTCGTGGGGGGAGGGACCTAATGAATATAGGTGAAATAAAGATATCTATGCAAACTGACATAATACTGACATCAGGTGGAAAACCACAAACAATCAATCATATGGTGCCTCCCCATGTATAATTTGTAATATTGTACCGGTCAAGCACACCTGGCCACCCGATGTGTCTAGCACTATTGTTAACACGGGGGATCTATTTGTTAATGTGATGAAAGTACCCTACTAATTCATTCCCACAGGTTCATTACATCATATCTAGAATTTAAACCTTCTGGCACCCGAGTGCCCAAGGTGAATATCCAAAAAGCCTCGCGTCTAGCGAGCAGTTGGTCCAAATTGCCACCCCTAGCAGGCCTGGAGATTTTCTCAATCGCACACCATGTAAATCCTTTAAGGTTATTATCATGGTAGACTCCAAAATGTTGTACTATTGGAGTCGTGGATCTCTTAGTCGAGAAAGAGGAAAGATGTTCCCTAATCCTAGAATTCAGGTCTCTAGAGGTGAGTCCCACATATTGAATCTGGCACAATGTGCATTCAATCATATAGACTACCGATTCTGTTTTGCAATTCATGCATGAATTGATCTTATAGCTTTTCTTTGTTTTTACACTCATAAATTCTTTGGTCACCCTGGCAAAATCACAGGGCTTACACTTTCTGTGACCGCATCTATACATCCCAGTATGTCTCAGCCAAGATCCCTTCTCATCTTTCTCAGTTTTTAACAAGGTTGGCGAAAGAATGGAGCCCAAAGTGGGGCTTTTTCTGTACGCACATCTAAGTCCTTGTCGGACTGTATCAACCAATTTGTCCTCAGCCTTCAATATTGGAAAATGTTTCCTAATTATCTCACATACTTGTGGATATTGGGTACTATGTGTAGTGACAAAAGTAATTCCCTGTTTAGTTGTACTGTGCTTATCTTTTGTTTTTAATAAGCTCTCTCTTGGTATTACTTGTACAGATTCTTTGGCCCTTTTGATCACTTTCTTAGGGTACTTTCTTTCCTTTAATCTCGTCTCCAATTTTGTTGCCTCATTATCAAAATCCTCATTGGAGGTGCAATTCCTTTTGATTCGTGTATATTCGCCTTTTGCAATAGCACATGAAATCTATTCATTGTAGTATAGTTTCTTAATATGTACACCACTTGTATTTTGTTGCCCACCAGCATACCAGATAAGACAGGAAGAAAATTTGACTCTTTCATATTGAGAATTTTACCAATGGAGTCCCCTATGCGCAAGATTAGGGCAATATAATATAATTTATTTATAAGTAATAATTTATTATTTATTATTAATTAATTCCCAATATTTGACTTCTTGTGAATAGTAGTATACTATAATATTGGTTTTGCATATATTTGTTGCAGTGTATATATATCACGATTGTATAAGCTATTGTTTTGTATTATAAGGTGCGGTCCAGGCATTGGTGGGTTAAACTTAAACATTGTGGGCATTGGTTACAACCTGAAGGCGTGTCTTTATGTGTGCACCAATCACACTTGTTTTAACTAGTTTTAAACAGGTGTAGAGCACAGCACAGTAGGCTATGACTACGGATTTCATCCGAAACGCGTAAGCCAGACTGTGCTGCGCCTTCTACACCATGTCCAAACCTTGCTGTGTTTTGCCGTTTTTTAACTAATCAATAAAGGAATTGTTTTATGGAAACAGCCTCCACTTTCTCTTATTGAAGCTGTCACTGTCCGGATTTTGGCTGTTTCCTGCTGTGCATTACAAGTTTGTGTACTTTGCAAAAAATAGTGCATTGTGTGCTGTCCTACTTCCAGCAGTTCAATATTGCTAACAGGAACTGTTTTCTGCTACGTCACTGGCGGAGGGATACTGGTTTTACCGGAGGAACAGGTGTCTGGAATAAGTTGAGGCGGAGCAAGGGATCTCTGCCTCGTTCCAGAGTGAGTTTCATTGGCCAGGATTGGGCCGTGCCCCCATAGAGGCGTCCGGATAGAACCTACAGCCGTGAACGGCGATACCCGTCTTCCCCATCGGATTGGGTGAGTGAGAGCTCCACTGTCTGCATAGGAGCGAGTGAATGAGTGGTACATTAAGGAACATTGTAGTTCATGCTTTAGCACTTTGCACTTTATGAGACATCTTTTTTGCTAATTATATATTACGGACTGCCGACCATATTCTGGGTTTACTTTTCTTTGCATTTGTCTAATTTTGGTATTACCGGACATACCGATACCCAGTTTTATGATTTTGGTTCAGTCTTCTTACTAAGACTTTTGCACAGTCATGGAGGAAACACAGCAGGCCTTTTACTCACTAATGCCTGTAACTGCACGTACGACTTTGCCTACAGATTGTGAATTGATTTTCTCCGAAGATAAAGGAGTATTAGCACTGAGCACCTTGTTTGAACAAATGGAGACATTGTTATTAAAAGAGTCTAAAACCCAGTGGGATATTTGGACACTGGAGAAGTACTTGAGTCTAAGTATGATACCGAGGGGACTAAGGCTATATAAGTTTCCGACCTTTGATGTGGATGCACAAGATAAAGACTTTATAGATGCTTGGAACAGTGTACTATCTGAATGCTCTATGAGGCTTATGAAATTGCTAATACAGTATAAAAATAAGTTGTTGGATAGCATAAGAGCAGATATAAATGAATTACAGATAGAACTGAATAGGAGAAGCAGTCATAATGATTTTGCTAGATTTGATAAAACTTTGAGAGAGTTGGTTGCTAAGGGGAGGTCTGGGATCATGGAAACGAAACATACTAAATATATTAGGGACAAATATGATTATTCTAGCAATTCAGTGTATATATGGAATAAAAGTGCTAGGGGGAATTTTAGGGCGAATCAACCTAGGTTTGGCCGTAGGAGAAGGGGCAATAGAAATCGTAGTAGAAATCGTGGTAATGATGGCAAAGGTATTAACAACAAAAAGAATGTGACCTTCTCTGGTAGTGATTCTGAGGGGTCAAGTGAGGGTGAGATTATCAGTGAACAAACCCGGCTAGGGTCAGCCCATGATGATACTGCCCCTCCCAACATCATACATATCCCCCAGATAGCATATACAGATACTATGAGCACTAATCAAGGCTATTTACAACATAACTTAGTAGCAGTTAAACCTAAACAGGGTAACTACACAGAATTTGCACCTAATATGCATTTTCAAAACAGACCTGACACTCTGGCCATTAATCAGGTTTTTCCCCAGGATCAGGATGCATCAGCAGGGGGAGGGAAACAGAACAAACAGAACACACAGCCCAAAGCACATTACACAAAGAACCAGGACAAGTATCAATTGAGGGAACCCCGTCCACAGACCAAGTACAAATAATCAATTCCAAGATTGTAGGCAACGTCATCAATTTATCTTCCAAACAGCTTAGCATTGCACAATATAGTGTTTTGAATAAAGGTTTAAATTTTGCCCCTACAATAGATTTCGATGTTTTTAGAACAATCATGGATGTTAATAAATTAACACGCAATTTGACTTTAAAGAAACATTTTCATGGATTGAGTACACCTGATCATACCGATGTGTCAGTTACCCATGTTGATACTACCACTAGGGACCCTATTGATTTTGAACACAATTGTGACACCGTCACACTGCAACAGCTGCAGATTGAATCAAAGGGTAGCTCGGGTGGTCGCAACATGGGTCCCAAATTTAAAGAGAAATCCAAATTTTACCCTATTCAAAACAGGGGATCAGTCATTGAAACTTTCTACAACAGGGTTGAAAAGGATCTTTTACAACTAAAGGCCCATCAACCCCCAAGTAAATTCAATTTGTCACTTGCTGAGAAGAGTGCTTTGGCCTCTCTTAAAGAGGACAATAGCCTGGTGATAAAAAATTCTGATAAAGGGGGAATGGTTGTGGTCATGGACCGACAACAGTATATAGATGAAGGCCACAGACAATTATGTAATGAGAACAATTACCTAGTTTTACAAAGGGATCCCACCACTCACTTTCGTTCTAAACTAGCACATCTTTTAGATGATGGATTAGAACAAGGATTTGTGGATCAGGCTACAATGAACTATTTGTTAGTAGATTGTCCTAAAATACCGCTGTTCCATCATTTACCTAAGACACACAAATCCTTGGACAATGTCCAGGGACGGCCGATAGTGAGTGGCGTGGAGTCACTTCTAGGTAATTTGTCTGAGTGGTTGGACGCGATCCTTCAACCCCTAGTTGTCACTCTCCATTCTTACATTAGGGATACTAAACATATCCTTTATGTTATGGAAGAAATAAAATGGACACCACAATCTACATGGCTTACGGTGGATGCAGTGTCGCTCTATTCTAGTATCCCACACTCCAAAGGGATAGAAGCCATTGCCTTCTTTCTGGAACAAAATACTGATTACTCTGATGATTTCATTAAATATATTTTGAAGGTCACTCTTTTTCTTTTGTCGCACAATTTTTTCAAATTTGAGGATGTTTTCTATCTCCAGAGATGTGGTACCGCCATGGGGGCCAAATTTGCTCCCTCCTTTGCTAATCTCTTTCTAGGCTGGTGGGAGTTTTACCACATCTTTGGAGATAGAAACCCCTATAGGAAATGTATCTCTTTTTATAAGAGATACATAGATGATCTTCTCTTCATCTGGTCAGGTAACTCATCTGACATACAGGGATTCATTGACTATCTGAATCAAAATGAAATTGGACTTAGCTTCACCTTTGAAGTGAGTCAGAGTTCAATCAATTATTTGGACATCACCCTGGAGGGTAGTCCCAATGGTAGAATACTTTCCAGGATTTTCAGAAAATCCATTTCAGGTAATTCCTTACTCTTAGGAACAAGTTGCCATCCAAGACATGTTCCCTTTGCTATTGCAAAAGGCGAATATACACGAATCAAAAGGAATTGCACCTCCAATGAGGATTTTGATAATGAGGCAACAAAATTGGAGACGAGATTAAAGGAAAGAAAGTACCCTAAGAAAGTGATCAAAAGGGCCAAAGAATCTGTACAAGTAATACCAAGAGAGAGCTTATTAAAAACAAAAGATAAGCACAGTACAACTAAACAGGGAATTACTTTTGTCACTACACATAGTACCCAATATCCACAAGTATGTGAGATAATTAGGAAACATTTTCCAATATTGAAGGCTGAGGACAAATTGGTTGATACAGTCCGACAAGGACTTAGATGTGCGTACAGAAAAAGCCCCACTTTGGGCTCCATTCTTTCGCCAACCTTGTTAAAAACTGAGAAAGATGAGAAGGGATCTTGGCTGAGACATACTGGGATGTATAGATGCGGTCACAGAAAGTGTAAGCCCTGTGATTTTGCCAGGGTGACCAAAGAATTTATGAGTGTAAAAACAAAGAAAAGCTATAAGATCAATTCATGCATGAATTGCAAAACAGAATCGGTAGTCTATATGATTGAATGCACATTGTGCCAGATTCAATATGTGGGACTCACCTCTAGAGACCTGAATTCTAGGATTAGGGAACATCTTTCCTCTTTCTCGACTAAGAGATCCACGACTCCAATAGTACAACATTTTGGAGTCTACCATGATAATAACCTTAAAGGATTTACATGGTGTGCGATTGAGAAAATCTCCAGGCCTGCTAGGGGTGGCAATTTGGACCAACTGCTCGCTAGACGCGAGGCTTTTTGGATATTCACCTTGGGCACTCGGGTGCCAGAAGGTTTAAATTCTAGATATGATGTAATGAACCTGTGGGAATGAATTAGTAGGGTACTTTCATCACATTAACAAATAGATCCCCCGTGTTAACAATAGTGCTAGACACATCGGGTGGCCAGGTGTGCTTGACCGGTACAATATTACAAATTATACATGGGGAGGCACCATATGATTGATTGTTTGTGGTTTTCCACCTGATGTCAGTATTATGTCAGTTTGCATAGATATCTTTATTTCACCTATATTCATTAGGTCCCTCCCCCCACGACATACTTATACACAGTATGTTCATTAGTTTGTTAATATATTCATTCACTTGTCACATGAAATCTATTCATTGTAGTATAGTTTCTTAATATGTACACCACTTGTATTTTGTTGCCCACCAGCATACCAGATAAGACAGGAAGAAAATTTGACTCTTTCATATTGAGAATTTTACCAATGGAGTCCCCTATGCGCAAGATTAGGGCAATATAATATAATTTATTTATAAGTAATAATTTATTATTTATTATTAATTAATTCCCAATATTTGACTTCTTGTGAATAGTAGTATACTATAATATTGGTTTTGCATATATTTGTTGCAGTGTATATATATCACGATTGTATAAGCTATTGTTTTGTATTATAAGGTGCGGTCCAGGCATTGGTGGGTTAAACTTAAACATTGTGGGCATTGGTTACAACCTGAAGGCGTGTCTTTATGTGTGCACCAATCACACTTGTTTTAACTAGTTTTAAACAGGTGTAGAGCACAGCACAGTAGGCTATGACTACGGATTTCATCCGAAACGCGTAAGCCAGACTGTGCTGCGCCTTCTACACCATGTCCAAACCTTGCTGTGTTTTGCCGTTTTTTAACTAATCAATAAAGGAATTGTTTTATGGAAACAGCCTCCACTTTCTCTTATTGAAGCTGTCACTGTCCGGATTTTGGCTGTTTCCTGCTGTGCATTACAAGTTTGTGTACTTTGCAAAAAAGAGTGCATTGTGTGCTGTCCTACTTCCAGCAGTTCAATATTGCTAACAGGAACTGTTTTCTGCTACGTCACTGGCGGAGGGATACTGGTTTTACCGGAGGAACAGGTGTCTGGAATAAGTTGAGGCGGAGCAAGGGATCTCTGCCTCGTTCCAGAGTGAGTTTCATTGGCCAGGATTGGGCCGTGCCCCCATAGAGGCGTCCGGATAGAACCTACAGCCGTGAACGGCGATACCCGTCTTCCCCATCGGATTGGGTGAGTGAGAGCTCCACTGTCTGCATAGGAGCGAGTGAATGAGTGGTACATTAAGGAACATTGTAGTTCATGCTTTAGCACTTTGCACTTTATGAGACATCTTTTTTGCTAATTATATATTACGGACTGCCGACCATATTCTGGGTTTACTTTTCTTTGCATTTGTCTATATATGTGTACATAAGTATTTATATGTGTTTATATGTATTTACAGACATGTATACACATATAAACACATAAATACATATGTACACATATATTGACATATATACAAGTACATTGGAGCCGTTTGCTGTTAAGTAGATGAAAACATGTTGAAGCATATTTAAGCAGTATTCTTTTTTAACCTTTTACTACTGTTATGGCGTTGTATTCTGCCAAAATGGCGCTGGGCTGGGCTGTTAGAACGAAATACAACGTCATAGCCGTTTGGCTGTCCTCAAGCCCACAGCACCTTCTGGATGTGATCGCGGTCTGGAGGGCATGCCTAGCATCATAGGGACGCCCCCCTAACCCGATCCCATAATTCAAATCTCACGATCATGCACGATGTAGACATTATGACCTTGTCATGAAAGGGTTAATAAAGGTTTTAACTATGTATTTACTGTAAATATTTCACATACCAATATTCTGCACATAGCAGAATATGTTCTATGTATTTCTAAATAGATATTCCTATATATATCTGTATATATCTATACCTATATATAATCATCTATATATTTATGTATCTGGGCTCAAGATAATGGCCTCTATTTATCAAGCCATCAACTTACCTGCATTCAACGGCACCAATACGCTCTCCTAAGATCGCCTAACATCGTGGCCGCAGACCTGAATACATTCTCCAAAATTATCAAAAAAGCTGTCAAAAAGCCGCGCACCAAGTACGGTGCGATGAGCAGCGGACTGTTGTTAACTAACAGTCATCGATCTCGCTGCTCTTCGGCTTTTTTTCAGCTTTCTTGGTACCCTGTCACTAAACACCCACACTATACTATTCTGTTTTACCCCTAAACCGCCGCTCCAGGAGCCCACCGCCACTCTAATAAATGTATTAACCCCTTTACCGCCGCTCCTGGAGCCTACCTCAACTCTAATAAATGTATTAACCCCTTAACCGCCGCTCCCGGCTAGCCCACCACCACCTACATTATACATATTAACCCCTAGTCTTCCGCCCCCTATACCGCCGCCACCTGCATAAAGTTATTAACCCCTATCCTGCCGCTCCCGGACCCCGCCGCAACTAATTAAAGTGTTTAACCCCTAAACCGCCGCTCCCGGAGCCCACTGCCACCTACATTATATTTATTAACCCCTAATCTGCCCCTCTACACCGCCGCCACCTACATTAAATTTATTAACCCCTAATCTGCCACCCCCACACTGCTGCCACTATATTAAATGTGCAAAAAAAATTTGTGGAGATGCAAGAAAGAATCCCACTACAGAATGCGAGAATAGCACTCACTATCCTGACTGAAAGGTGAAATTTCTCTTGTGAAATTAAAACATAACTTTTAATAAATTTAAAATAAAAGAATGGGGGGGAAACATTTACAATAAAAACTAAGGATAGAAAGGTCACTGCTGAGTTACCTTAAAGGACCAGTCAACACAGTAGATTTGCATAATCAACAAATGCAAGATAATAAGACAATGCAATAGCACTTAGTCTGAACTTCAAATGAGTAGTAGATTTTTTTTGACAATTTTAAAAGTTATGTCTTTTTCCACTCCCCCTGTACCATGTGATAGCCATCAGCCAATCACAAATGCATACACGTACCATGTGACAGCCATCAGCCATTCACAAATGCATACACACTTATTCTTGCACATGCTCAGTAGGAGCTGGTGACTCAAAAAGTTTAAATATAAAAAGACTGTGTACATTTTGTTAAATGAAGTAATTTGGAAAGTTGTTTAAAATAGCATGCTCTATCTGAATAATGAAAGTTTAATTTTGATTGAGTGTCCCTTTAATAATGAAATAATTACTAATAGGCCTCTGAGGTATGATAGCCAAAGTAAATATTAAGGTATTGTCAACAATTGATATTGTAGTAAACAAGTGGGTGTCAATAAGATATATTGTGCATATGTCACAATTAACTATAAGAGAAACCAAAGAAGGTACTCATAGATTGTGGGTCTAAATAGTGTCTAGGGAGGGTTGTTAACCGGGAAAGGCTGCTTATGCGTTGCATATTTAGAACAATGGACTGGGAGACATATAGACCAATATAGACCAATAAATGGGATATATAAATAAGATGGATATGTAGTGGTTCAACACGTGTGTAATTCCGCTGAAATTCTATCAGCAATAATAATTTTATTAAATATTCATAATATATATTCCTTTATTGTACATCATATAATTTGATGATAAAATTAGTACAGCATTGGAGAGTGTAGAAACTGTTAATTTTGTAGTCTCGTAAAAGTTCACAATTTATGCTATTGTGATACTTATTAAAATTGTGATGATCTAGATCACCTATAGCTTTAATGAAATTGGTACGTATGTTAGCCTAACCACTAGCTGATTGTAGGATGTGAATCCATATAATATACTGAAAATATGAAGTTAGTATTTTATAAGTGTTTATTACACTTTTTTAACAGCACTGGGATATTATATGTATGTATATGTATAGTAACTAATCTGCTACATACTCTCTAGTGAAACAAATAAGTGTTTGTTAACGTAGTTTACCTAAAGTAGACAAACACCAGTCTGTGAATGCAGGGATTGCTGCTATAAATTTTGAGCAATTACCATAGATAATCCGTTTCAATTATTTAGTTGATAAGATAAGTATATAGTAGCATTGTATAATAGTAAACACAAGGGAGGTGATGTCTTTATACTGTTTAAATCAACTCAAGTTTCATGTGTTAGTTATTTGAATTCAGTTCATTTTAAGCATCTGAAACTTTTATAAAAGTTATAAAGAGTATGAGCCTAAATTCTCGCTAGTGTAGGATGTCAAGCAATGTAATAAAAATATATAAAGTTGGAATCGTATAAGTTTGTTTATGGAATCGTATAAGTTTGTTTATAATTAGTCACATGTCATGTTAGGAAAACGGTAGCAACCTATTTTCTAAATCTGTCTATGTAGTGACAGGTCTACTGATGGTTATTCTCGAGTTGAGTTCTCTTAAAATATTAATTTTCTAATGCATGACTATAGGTTAACCAAGTTTGCCTAAGGTAGTAGATTCCCATTTATAAATATAGGAACTGCTGCTTTAAATTTTGGCAAATAGCCGCAAGCTGTCCGTTTTGATTCCTTAGTTAGCAAGTATTAAGTATCTACTGTCGTTATTAAATTGCAAGCATCAGGTAGTTTGTATATTTATACTGTTTCAGTTCCTTTGATTTACGTTTGACTCCCAAGATACATAAAGGCTGAGTATCTAAATGGTTACTTCAATTGGTTTATTACAATATTAAAGAAAGGCAACATAGTATCATGTATACTGCAAAATTGCTTTCTACATTAACTAAAGTGTTAGTTCATAAAATAATAACACAAAATCAATATTTAAATGATTAGTTATGTCCGTTCACTGTAATATCAGCTCCTGTAGAGACAGGGGTATCTAGCATTAAGCAGAGTAGATGTTGTTTGATATAAAGTACTTGCATGTTGGTAAATACATATTAAATTAGAATCTTGTTTTTATAACTATAATTGTCGTTAGTTTAGTTGATCACTTGGTGATGTTATAAATAACGAAATTATTATAATGTGCTGTGTTGAGCTAGTAATTATATGACTGTGCAAATGGTAGGTTTTAGTCTCCACTCGTGAATGGTAGCGGTAACAGAGATAAACTGTTGTCTAAAGTGCCGTAGCCGTCCGGTTGCAACGCCAGTCCACCCACTTAAATAATAGTTAAAGAAATTTTAAACAACTGGTGAAATTTCTATCCTATATTTAAAAAAGAGCTCCCAACAGCTGTAGGTCTAACACCTAACGCGTTTCGCCCGTATAGGGCTTTATCAAAGGCGGCGGGCCGCCCGTTTAAGGGAAATTTAAACCCCGTGTTCACCGGAAGTTCCGCCTCCATTTGTTTCCTATGGGCTGACGTATATGTCAATCACTACCCAGGTGTAGAGAAAGTGCCGATGTAAGGAGGACATTGTTAAATTTAAATAATACTGTTCTTAAGGTGGATTACTTCAGTTATACAGATGTAAGCAGATAGTAGATATCTTTACCCAATATATATAAGCATGCAGATTTTCTGATTGCGGTATGTGAATTACTTGTAGTATCAGTATAAGTGACAGACAGTGTAAAATCTTATAGTATTGGGTTTATTATAATCCTGTAATGTGTTTATTAATACTATTATATTAATGATTTAATTTACATACATGTTTGTGGAGTGTAATAATTTATGTAAATCTGATACTCTATAGTCAATATGAGGTGAAAAGATGTTATTTTATCAAATAGATGTTAGTCAATTTGAAGATTTTTTTGTATCAATATCCTGTATTTGTACTGGAATTAAAATTAAAATGTATATGATGTGATTAATAAATGTTTTCCAAGATTTCTATACATTTTTTAGAACCATGATTTTATTCTTTTTCCTAGCTTTATTCAATAAATATTTCATTTGGTGGGTAGATTGCCCATGACAGATCATATGTTATCTAGGTAAATGTCCTTCCTGGCAGAATTTTGTCCTCAAATATTAGGTTGTATATACCTTTGATCTGAGTCATAATCAATACATGGAGTCTATTCTAATAAAATATTATATCCTTGGACTGTGTTAGAATATGTTTTAATTGTGTTGTTTTACATCTATTTCACTTCTGCAGTCATGAGATGAATGCATTATAACTGCTGATGCCACTGGAAAAGAAAAGTGGTCAAGCTGATACTATATTAAATGTATTAACCCCTAAACCTAAGTCTAACACTAACCCTAATACCAGCTAACTTAAATCTAATTTAAATAAATCTAAATAAAATTATTCCTATTTAAAACTAAATACTTACCTATAAAATAAACCCTAAGCTAGCTACAATATAACTAATAGTTACATTGTAGCTATCTTAGGATTTATTTTTATGTTACAGGCAACTTTGTATTTATTTTAGCTAGGTAGAATAGTTATTAAATAGTTATTAACTATTTAATAGCTACCTAGTAAAAATAAATACAAAAGTACCTGTAAAATAAAACCTAACCTAAGTTACAATTACACCTAACACTACACTATCATTAAATTAATTACCTACATTAACTACAATTAACTACAATTTAAAAAAATTTAATAAAATTATCTAAAGTAGAAAAAATAAAAAACACTAAATTACAGAAAATAATAATAATTACAAGTTTTTTAAACTAATTACACCTAATCTAATCCCCCTAATAAAATAAAAAAGCCCCCAAAATAATAAAAAGCCCTACCCTATACTAAATTACAAATAGCCCTTAAAAGGGCTTTTTGCGGGGCATTGCCCCAAAGTAATCAGCTCTTTTACCTGAAAAAAGTACAATACCCCCCCAACATTAAAACCCACCACCCACACACCCAACCCCCCTTAATAAAACTTAACACTAACCCCTTGAAGATCACCCTACCTTGAGACGTCTTCACCCAACCGAGCCGAAGTCCTCCACGAAGCCGGGCGAATAGGTCCTCCAGACGGGCAGAAGTCTTCATCCAAGCCGGCCAGAAGAGGTCCTCCATATGGGCAGAAGTCTTCATCCAGGCGGCATCTTCTATCTTCATCCATCCGGCACGGAGCGGGTCCATCTTCAAGACATCCGACGCGGAATATCCTTCCTGGCCGACAACTACCCGACGAATGAAGGTTCCTTTAAATTACATCATCCAAGATGGGGTCCCTTGAATTCCGATTGGCTGATAGAATTCAGCCAATCGGAATTAAGGTAGGAAAAATCCTATTGGTTGATGCAATCATCCAATAGGATTGAACTTCAATCCTATTGGCTGATTCAATCAGCCAATAGGATTGAGCTCGCATTCTAATGGCTGCTCCAATCAGAATATTGGCTGTTCCAATAGAATATTTAATGACCGCCGCTCCTAGCTACATTTAGTTTAATGGCGCGATTGGGGCGGCTGTGACTAGACAGTGTGCCCGCGATGCACTTATGCTAATTAGGACCTACTCAGTAGAGCCAGGGTGATGGTCATTAAAATGCAAGGTTTTAATAAAAATATCTCTGAAATCCTTTTAGTTATAAAGTTTGCGCTAAGCTAATATTATATAATTCTGCACTATGTGCAGAATTCTATAACATTATTTCCTAGATTTACTGGACTTTTAGCGCTCAACTTGAAGTGATTTGTGCTCCACTTGTAATCTGGCACATAGTGTTATTGTTGTATGGACCTTTTTTGATAAAGGAGCAAATTTATCCCGGAGAATATACATTTAATATAATAAGATCATAACACGCTATTATATATGTCTTATATTTAATTCAGTGACTAACAGTGCTTATAATTTTTTTGCCTTAAAGCTAAGATCAACTCACCAGAGTGAGTAACTGTTCTATACAGATATTTTGCAAACTCTTAACAGATTGGAATAGGGGGTTAAAGTATTATATACAATGGGTATGATATACGCTGAGGACTATATACAATGAGTATGAGTATGATATACTATAAATATGATATACGATGAGTATGATGTAAAATGGGTATGATATACAATGAGTATGATATACGATGAGTATTATATACGAGTATGATATACAATGAGTATGATATACAATGAGTATTATATACAATGAGTATGATATACAATGAGTATGATATACGCTGAGGATTATATACAATGAGTATGATATACAATGAGTATGATATACAATAAGTATGATATACGCTGAGGATTATATACAATGAGTATGATATACAATAAGTATGATATACAATGAGTATGATATACGCCAAGGATTATATACAATGAGTATGATATACTATGAGTATGATATACAATGAGTATGATGTAAAATTAGTATGATATACAATGAGTATGATATACGATGAGTATGATATACGATGAGTATTATATACAATGAGTATGATATACGATGAGTATGATGTAAAATGAGTATGATATACAATGAGTATTATATACAATGAGTATGATATACGATGAGTATGATATACGATGAGTATGATATACAATGAGTATGATATACAATGAGTATTATATACAATGAGTATGATATACGCTGAGGATTATATACAATGAGTATGATATACGCTGAGGATTATATACAATGAGTATGATATACAATGATTATGATATACAATGAGTATGATATACAATGAGTATGATATATGATGAGTATGATATACAATGAGTGTGATGTAAAATCCGATGATATACGATGAGTATGATATACAATGAGTATGGTATACGAGTATGATATACGATGAGTATGATATATGATGAGTATGATATACAATGAGTATGATGTATGATGAGTATGATATATGATGAGTATGATATACGAGTATGATATACAATGAGTATGATATATGATGAGTATGATATATGATGAGTATGATATACAATGAGTATGATATAAAACGAGTATGATATACGCTGAGGATTATATACAATGAGTATGATATACAATGAGTATGATATACGAGTATGATATACGCTGAGGATTATATACAATGAGTATGATATACAATGAGTATGATATACGAGTATGATATACGCTGAGGATTATATACAATGAGTATGATATAAAACGAGTATGATATACGCTGAGGATTATATACAATGAGTATGATATACAATGAGTATGATATACGAGTATGATATACGCTGAGGATTATATACAATGAGTATGATATACGAGTATGATATACGAGTATGATATATGCTGAGGATTATATACAATGAGTATGATATACAATGAGTATGATATACGCTGAGGATTATATACAATGAGTATGATATACGCTGAGGATTATATACAATGAGTATGATATACGCTGAGGATTATATACAATGAGTATGATATACAATGAGTATGATATACGAGTATGATATACGCTGAGGATTATATACAATGAGTATGATATAAAACGAGTATGATATACGCTGAGGATTATATACAATGAGTATGATATACAATGAGTATGATATACGAGTATGATATACGCTGAGGATTATATACAATGAGTATGATATACGAGTATGATATACGAGTATGATATATGCTGAGGATTATATACAATGAGTATGATATACGAGTATGATATACGAGTATGATATATGCTGAGGATTATATACAATGAGTATGATATACAATGAGTATGATATACAATGAGTATGATATACCATAACATGAAATATTTGACAAACTGAGAGATGTTTTGTGGTTATATGCCTTAAATTGCTTTGCAGTGATGTTTTACTGATATGCTAAATCACTTGAAAGTTATGCATTTTTAAAAAGTTGACTAGAAAACATCACATGAACATCAGTAGGTAAAAAAAAAAAAAAAAAGATTCATTCAGCTACTGTTTTTACTTTCATCTGCTTGGTGGGGAAAAATAGCCAATCAGTGCTGAGTTATTATTCTTATTCTTTATTTATAAAGCGCCAACAGATTCCGCAGCGCTGCCCATGGGTACAAAGATAAAAGTACAAAGTAGAAACAATACAATAAAAGACAACATTTTACAGACAAATACAGGAGAATTGAGGGCCCTATTCCCATGGGAACTTACAATCTAGATGGGTAGGAGGATGGGAAACAGGAGGTGGAGACTGCAAAGGTGAGAGTGATATTAGTGAGAAGATAGATGAGGGCAATTGTTAGGTAAATAACAATAAAATGTATTAACCTCTGATCCGCCATCCCCCACATCACAAATTACCTATTTAAACTATTAACCACTAATCCACCATCCCCCACATCACAAATTACCTATTTAAACTATTAACCACTAATCCACCATCCCCCACATCACAAATTACCTATTTAAACTATTAACCACTAATCCACCATCCCCCACATCACAAATTACCTATTTAAACTATTAACCACTAATCCACCATCCCCCACATCACAAATTACCTATTTAAACTATTAACCACTAATCCACCATCCCCCACATCACAAATTACCTATTTAAACTTTTAACCACTAATCCACCATCCCCCACATCACAAATTACCTATTTAAACTATTAACCACTAATCCACCATCCCCCACATCACAAATTACCTATTTAAACTATTAACCACTAATCCACCATCCCCCACATCACAAATTACCTATTTAAACTATTAACCACTAATCCACCATCCCCCACATCACAAATTACCTATTTAAACTATTAACCACTAATCCACCATCCCCCACATCACAAATTACCTATTTAAACTATTAACCACTAATCCACCATCCCCCACATCACAAATTACCTATTTAAACTATTAACCACTAATCCACCATCCCCCACATCACAAATTACCTATTTAAACTATTAACCACTAATCCACCATCCCCCACATCACAAATTACCTATTTAAACTATTAACCACTAATCCACCATCCCCCACATCACAAATTACCTATTTAAACTATTAACCACTAATCCACCATCCCCCACATCACAAATTACCTATTTAAACTATTAACCACTAATCCACCATCCCCCACATCACAAATTACCTATTTAAACTTTTAACCACTAATCCACCATCCCCCACATCACAAATTACCTATTTAAACTATTAACCACTAATCCACCATCCCCCACATCACAAATTACCTATTTAAACTATTAACCACTAATCCACCATCCCCCACATCACAAATTACCTATTTAAACTATTAACCACTAATCCACCATCCCCCACATCACAAATTACCTATTTAAACTATTAACCACTAATCCACCATCCCCCACATCACAAATTACCTATTTAAACTTTTAACCGCCAATCACTTTTCTTTACTGTTATCTCATGAGATTTCACTATAATCATTCAAGATTTCATAGTAAACTTCCATAAATTGAGGATGGAAAAAAGTGACTGTGCCCCTTCCATTGCCAGATTATTATTATTATTATTATTATTATTATTATTAATTCAGAGCATACACTAAAAAAAGAAAAGTTTCTAATTTTTTTCTATCATCAAATATGCTTTATTCTTATGGTATTCTTTGTTGAAAAGATACCTAGATAGGTAGCGTGCACGTCTGGAGCACTACTTTGCAAGAGAACTAGATGGCAGCTGATTTTCCTTAATAACATTCTTGCAAAACTGCTGCCATATAGTGCTTCAGACATGTGCATGCTACTGAGTTTACAACCCTTTTTTTTTTCAGCAAAGGATACCAAAAGTACAAAAACAATTTAATAAGAGAAGTAAATTGGAAATTTGTTTAAAATGATATGTTTCCTCTGAACCATAAAATAACAATGTTGGGTTTCCGTTTATGACTCTCTACGATAGGATGCGGCTACTACGGAGATTTTAACGTAAAATATCTACGTTTTTTTACCTAGAAATGTTCATGTGATGTTTTCGATACACAGATATGCTGCATCACTTTCAAATGATTAAGCATTTGGGTATAACGTTCCTTTAAAGGGACAGTATACTGTAAAATAGTTTTTCCCTTAATGTGTTTACAATTGCTTTTTTTACCAACTCCAGAGTAAAAAATTTATGAAAATTAGCTTTTTAAGGTTCATTTCTGTATATTAAAGCTCTGATTTTGTGTTTTGAAGCCAGAGCCTAATAAAATGGGTTGAGCTTGTAGGTATAATCAGATCTCATTACTGTATCACATTGTGCACATATACCTGCTTCTTTATCTTATATCTGTCCTTAAAACAATCACCAATACTTTGAGAGAACAATGGAAAATCAACATTGTATTACCTTATGTCTGCTTTATCACACTGGGAGTGTAATTTCTTCTGCTGGCTGTGTTTACAAAGCTTATCTATAGCTGGTACGTGCAGCCACAAACTTTCAGAATAGGTGGGGATACCACATGCTAAATTAACAATTTCAAATGCCAATATAAGGGTAAAGGAGCTACTTGTAAACAATTTAATACACTCCAGCAGGTAAAGTGGATCATTGGGAACAAATTAAAGGGGAGAAAATTTTTGAGTAAACTGTCCCTTTAAACAAGGCCTATGTCAATTCCTTTCGCACCAAATGACGTGCTTTGTACGTACAACATATATACTCATTGATGTCAGCACTGTACATTCCCTCTTTCGTTTGCATCAATAGACAGCCCATTCATTTTCTGTTTCTCTTCCTGTCCCTTCATTGAAACATAATTGAAAATGTAACAATATTTTGAAAGCCTAGAATAAGTCTTGAGAGATAATTATGGTGCTATTTGCTGCTTTTATCTCTAGTGAAGAAAATATGATATAGAACCTTATTAGGAGAGTTTTTAAATCTCTTCATTCTTGATATTAAACCAAGAAAGAGCTGAATATACCACTAGTTACAAGAAACATCATTATCACAGTTCTTGTTCCAGTTCTGCAAATAAAAGACATAAATATGTCAAAAGAATGCTAGGGCAATAAAAGTGAACACATCAGTGTATCTGAGCACTGTTTTGGTGAGCATGCTCCATGCACTGTGCCAGGATTGTACCAAACAAATAGTTCTGTAAAAGCAGCCAAAGTATCTTGAAGAGTATGCAGAGGCTTTATTGTCTACTCTCAGCATAATTTTGACTTCCATGTCACTTTAAGTTCCCTCACTTTCTGTAGAACAGACATTCTCTTGGAAGGTACAGGCACATTGTGAATGGACAGTGAATTAGTGACAACCATGGTGTAACAATGCCTACCTCTTAATGGACAGTATTTTCATTGTTATATCATATTATATTAGTGTCCCAATAAAGTCTTCTGAAGATTTCATAATCTAGTCTCATTCATTAATTTATATTAAATGTTGCACTTTTTTCTCTAGACTGCTCTTACTGATGATTTATTGGACACAGATCCTTTGCACTGCCAGGTCATCAATATATTACTTTTTGGTGCTCCGTCTGTAGAAGAAGTTGTACTGTGTCTGTCTGCGTGTGCTGTGTTGTGTGTATACTGTGTTGATGTGTTCATGATTAGTAATTACGGTAGTAAAATACATATTAAATAAACACTCCTCTGATCCACCATCTCTGCTCGGCACATAGAGGTTAAATCATTATTGCATACTCCCCCTACTTAATTAATTACCCACCCAAGGGCCAATCTTCATAGTGCTACTGACACCCATTGCAAGGTTTTTATTCTAAGGAATAACCCAATCAAATGAACAAAAGGAACACAATCTACATGATAACCTCCATACAAACTGAAAGGTTCCTGAGACAGCATCCCTTCTCAATGCACCATATTCCAAAAGGTCTTCAAAACTAGGTTCTACTTCTAGCAATTATTTATTGTGGGGGTTTGTATATTAAACATGGGTCTCAGGAGGTCCTAACAGTTGCATAGAGGGAATTATACATTTTACTACTTACTTTACCTAAGGTCAGGTCAGACAGACTGAGACTGTCACTCCTCCACGTCGCTCCGGCTCGCTCCTCCGTCCACCATCCTCCACACAACAGCAGCTGAGCTGACAGGCCACTTGAGGCCAGCTCCTCCTAGCTGGCTCTAGTCACTGTCAGACTGTCTCCCTGGTAGACCAAGTCCAACTCCACACAGGCACTTGACTGCACACTGCACAGTCTGACCAGTAGACCACTAACACCACGGATTCAGCAGAATCCACACAGGGCAGGGCAGGCACACAATACACTACTCAGAGTCTCAGCAGCTCCCCGCCTGAAGCAGCTCTTCTTCCCACCTGAAGTCTGTGTCGGCGTGACGTCACCCAGCAGCCCAGCAGGCACGCCTAACCCCTGCAGCGCTGGTGCTGATTGGCTGAGTGATCTCTTTCCATCATGGAGGAGGTTTTGAGAACTGCCTCCATTATAGAGCTTGCATGGGGGCCCGGCAAGACACCACTGGGTGTCGCTAAAGTGGAAGTATATTCAGATCCATGTTGCGCAATTTATGGAGGGCAGCGGACCGGCTCACTGCCTCCTAATTGCGCAACATGAATGCTGAATTTTATTTGGCAGCGCAAGCGCAGTAGCAAATATTAAAATAATGATGATGATTGACTTCATGTGGGTAATCGCCGGCGGGGGGTGGTGGGGTTGGGGGTACCCTTGGGGGTGGGGGTGACTTAAAAAAAAGACAAAAATATATATATATATATATTTTTAATAAACATTATTTGAAATCTTTCTTCTCTGATTGGACTGCCTCCTATTACTGCACGTCACGCTGGCTTGCTTACTTTCCCTGTGGCTTTTGGTCTTTTACTTTGTCTGTTGAGGGGTTTGTTGGTTTTGTTTGAGGTGACACTGCATATTGGCTTTAAATACATTTTTTGTAATTAATGTTCTAGTGTCCTTTGAAATCAGCTGTGATTCTATTTTGCACCATATCTCATCTCATTTGCTCTGCAGCCTATTGCCTAATGTTCCTAAGATACCTCAGATGTAAAATGTTCCTGCCGACGTGAAACAACTAATACTAAAACATTATTCAACTTATATTTTGGCTCCTAATGATGTGATTTACAAGTATCAATCACTAACTGCAGGAGCATGGGCCCATAAAGAATGTATTTGTACATGTTTGTATACAGAAAACAGGATGCATTTTTATTTCTATTTTGTTATTGAGGTTCAACAAAAAAACACAAGCAAATCACGTTTGGTTTAGCAATGTGGAAGGCATGATATTATAAAAAACATAAAAAACAATCAACATAAGAAGATATGGAGAAATCTAAATAAGACTAGAACAATGAGCTTTCAACCTCTTTATGGCAAGAATCTAAGGCCTAGATTTAGAGTTGGGTGGTAGCCGTCAAAACCAGAGTTAGAGGCTCCTAACGCTGGTTTTTACCGCCCTCTGGTATTTGGAGTCAGTCATTAAAGGGTCTAACGCTCACTTTCCAGCCACGACTTTTCCATACCGCAGATCCCCTTGCGTCAATTGCGTATCCTATCTTTTCAATGGGATCTTTCTAACGCCGGTATTTAGAGTCTTGGCTGAAGTGAGCATTAGAAATCTAACGACAAAACTCCAGCCGCAGAAAAAAGTCAGTAGTTAACAGCTTTATGGGCTAACGACGGTTTATAAAGCTCTTAACTACTGTGCTCTAAAGTACACTAACACCCATAAACTACCTATGTACCCCTAAACCGAGGTAACCCAAAATCACCGCCACTCGATTACATTTTTTAACCCCTAATCTGCCGACCTCCACCTACGTTATACTTATGTACCCCTAATCTGCTGCCCCTAACACCGCCGACCCCTATATTATATTTATTAACCCCTAACCTGCCCCCCACAACGTCGCCGCCAGCTACCTACAATAATTAACCCCTAATCTGCCGACCGCCACCTACGTTATACTTATGTACCCCTAATCTGCTGCCCCTAACACCGCCGACCCCTATATTATATTTATTAGCCCCTAATCTGCCCCCCTCAACGTCGCCTCCACCTGCCTACACTTATTAACCCCTAATCTGCCGAGCGGATCTCACCGCTACTATAATAAAGTTATTAACCCCTAATCCGCCTCACTCCCGCCTCAAAAACCCTATAATAAATAGTATTAATAGTATTCAGCTCCCGCTTGGATGAAGACTTCAGCCGGATCATGGACATCTTCAGCCCCCCGCTTGGGCTTGGATCAAGACATCGGAGGAGCTCTTCTGGATCGATCGGTGAACCTGGTATGGTGAAGATAAGGTAGGAAGATCTTCAGGGGCTTAGTGTTAGGTTTATTTAAGGGGGGTTTGGGTTAGATTAGGGGTATGTGGGTGGTGGGTTGTAATGTTGGGGGGGGTATTGTATGTGTTTTTTTTACAGGCAAAAGAGCTGAATTCTTTGGGGCATGCCCCGCAAAGGGCCCTGTTCAGGGCTGGTAAGGTAAAAGAGCTTTGAACTTTTGTAATTTAGAATAGGGTAGGGCATTTTTTTATTTTGGGGGTCTTTGTTATTTTATTAGGGGGCTTAGAGTAGGTGTAATTAGTTTAAAATTGTTGTAATATTTTTCTGATGTTTGTAAATATTTTTTTATTTTTTGTAACTTCGTTCTTTTTTATTTTTTGTACTTTAGTTAGTTTATTTAATTGTAGTTATTTGTAGGTATTTGTATTTAATTAATGTATTGATAGTGTAGTGTAAGGTTTAATTGTAGGTAATTGTAGGTATTTTATTTAATTAATTTATTGATAGTGTAGTGTTAGGTTTAATTGTAACTTAGGTTAGGATTTATTTTACAGGTAATTTTGTAATTATTTTAATTTTATTTTAGCTATTAAATAGTTCTTAACTATTTAATAGCTATTGTACCTGGTTAAAATAAATACAAAGTTGCCTGTAAAATAAATATTAATCCTAAAATAGCTATAATATAATTATAATTTATATTGTAGCTATATTAGGATTTATTTTACAGGTAAGTATTTAGCTTTAAATAGGAATAATTTATTTAATAAGAGTTAATTTATTTTGTTAGATTTAAATTATATTTAACTTAGGGGGGTGTTAGTGTTAGGGTTAGACTTAGCTTTAGGGGTTAATACATTTATTAGAATAGTGGTGAGCTCCAGTCGGCAGATTAGGGGTTAATGTTTGAAGTTTGGTGTCGGCGATGTTAGGGAGGGCAGATTAGGGGTTAATACTATTTATTATAGGGTTATTGAGGCGGGAGTGAGGCGGATTAGGGGTTAATAACTTTATTATAATAGCGGTTCGGTCTGCTCGGCAGATTAGGGGTTAATAAGTGTAGGCAGGTGGAGGCGACGTTGTGGGGGTCAGATTAGGGGTTAATAAATATAATATAGGGGTCGGCGGTGTTAGGGGCAGCAGATTAGGGGTACTTAGGGATAATGTAAGTAGCGGCGGTTTACTGAGCGGCAGATTAGGGGTTAAAAAAATATGCAGGTGTCAGCGATAGCGGGGGCGGCAGAATAGGGGTTAATAAGTGTAAGGTTAGGGGTGTTTAGACTCGGGGTACATGTTAGAGTGTTAGGTGCAGACGTAGGAAGTGTTTCCCCATAGCAAACAATGGGGCTGCGTTAGGAGCTGAACGCGGCTTTTTTGCAGGTGTTGGGTTTTTTTTCAGCTCAAACAGCCCCATTGTTTTCTATGGGGGAATCGTGCACGAGCACGTTTTTTAAGCTGGCCGCGTCCGTAAGCACCGCTGGTATCGAGAGTTGAAGTTGCGTTAAATATGCTCTACGCTCCTTTTTTTGAGCCTAACGCAGCCATTCTGTGAACTCTCAATACCAGCGGTATTTAAAAGGTGCGGCCAGAAAAAAGCACGCGTAGCTAACGCACCCCTTTGGCCGCAGAACTCTAAATCTAGGCGTCAGAGTCCTCCTTTCAGTTGGAAGGTCACTTCTTACAGTCACTTCTTAGCAAAGGAAGAGATAGTGGGGCCAATTTATCAATGGCCTAATGGCCATTGATGCCCCTGTTTCTGCGCGAGACTTCAGGCTTGCCAGAAACAGCAGTTATGAAGCAGCGGTCTTAAGACCGCTGCTCCTTAACTGGTCCGCTGCCTCTGAGGCTGTGGACATCAACGATCCTATACAATCGGGTTGATTGACACCCCCTGCTAGTGGCCAATTGATCGTGAATCTGCAGGGGGCGGCATTGCACAAGCAATTCACCAGAACTGCTTGTGCAATATTAAAGCATTCAGTGATGTCTGTCGGACATGATACGCTACAGCGTATCATGTCAGACAGACATTGATAAATCGGCCCCATAGTCCACAGTTTAACAGTCAGTAATCGGTGATGGTCCTTTGGACGACATTTGTATTATAAAACCAGTAAGTCAAATCTTTTATAATGGTAGAACACTGTCAGGAGAGAGCAGGGCAAACCCCCTGCAATCTATAAAACTATTTGTAATGTAACCCTTCCTAAATTAGGAGCATAGTGCAAGAGTGTATCCTTATTTAGGAAAATAAATTGGGAAGTAAAGAAGGGAAAAATTAAGCTCTAGGTTCACACTTCTGCTGCACTCATAATCCCATATCTCCCAATTCAATACATAACATATGTCCCAGGATAAGATCCTAGTAGTAGCTCAAAGCCTGTAATAAGCCCAAATTATACACTCCCCACCAAGGTAGTGGTCAGACAACAGCCCTTTCCCACAAGTCCCAAATTTCAATGAATAGATCCACTTTATTGGAAGTAAGGAACATGTGGTCTTCAATTTGCCTTGGATATTTCACAATGTCAACATTTGTTTACCACAACCAGGCCCCATTAGACCCCAGTTATGTACTAGGGTCAGTTTTGTCGCCATAAGCAGGTATATGCATAGGTATTTAACAGGCAAAGGAGTAAGCTGCAAATGGTGGTTAAACAATCTATGATAGAATTATTGTAAAGGGAAAGGGCAAATAGATGGCAGATGTGGGAGGTTTTTAACCCGCGTAAGCTGATTTTAGGGCAGGACAGCCATATATGCACCACAGAGCTAGTATACACACAGTCTCTCCAGCATAGGTCTGACCAAGCTGGAAACACTCAATGTAATTTTGAAGGGACCCAGTGATATTGATATAATGTTTGATTTATAGCTCAAAAAGGCTCACACAATAAACCTCTGCTTTCTTTAAACATAACCCTTGCTCCCACTCTCTAGTGCTAATATCCACTTGAAGATCTCTTTCCTATTTGCCCAAGTATTTAGATTTATGGAATGTTATGCGACCAAGGAGATACTTATGTGAATAGAGATATGATTGTATAGTTAGGCTTTAGCTCTCCAGCAGGAATCCCAAACAGTTAGGGTTCTCAATGACGTTTATGGCAACACCCCTGGATCTTAGAAAATAAACTAATCTCAAGGTTTTAAAACATAACTTCTTGGAAAGGTGAAAGAGGCCTGCAATGGAGAACACATGGAGTGGGATGTGTAGAGGTTCCACACTTCTCAGATAATCCCACAAGCCAATCACAGGTGATGGAATTTTGGAGACAGTGACAATTGAGGTCTCTCCATCTAGTTGGTAGAAAATAAGAATCCCAAGCAGATATATGGGGCAACATAGCTGCATCATAATACAGTTGCCTAGTAGGCAAATATCGTGTTTCTACTCTTGGTCAGCCTCATTTCAATAGATAAATAGAGAAAGCAGACTGAAACTTATTTATACCGGAAGCAGGTACTTTAAGGGGCAGGCAATGAAAGAGGTATGTGAGTTTGGGAAGGAGTGACATTCTCATTGATACTAAAGAACTCTAATACAGGGTCATAATCTGACCAGGCTCTGGTCTATAAAGTACTAGTTTCCACTTTATGTAGGGTCCAGGAAGTGAAAAAAATATAGCCCAATCATGAGTAGGAGCTGTGATTAAAAAGTATAGTCTTTCTGCTGAGAGTGTGTAGACCTCCACACATTATAGGCTAGTTCACAAGTTGAGCGCAAAAATCGCTTCAGCGAAAATGATATTTGCACTCAACTTAGTAATACCAGCGCAGGCAAATGTGCGCTTGTATTACAACGGAGGTGCAATGTGAACACGACCTCACGTTCGCATTGCATGGAAGCATTGCACTAATGAGAGCGCTCTTCCATAGGCTCCAAAGGAAGTCTCGTTCTCATGCCATCAGACACGTCATGAGAACTAGCACAGCGAAGGGGATAAGTCTTGCAGCGAGTGAATGAATATATATATATTTATGTGTTATTATGTGTATATACACATATTAACACATAAATATATATGTATATATTTACAGGTAACACACAGTTCCCATAGACCACAATGTAAAGGCACTTTTCAGTGCCGTTTTTTTTCTAAAACCCCACACCTGCCAACACCTGCTTTATGCAGTTACTTTATTAAAAATAAAGATGCCGTACAATAAATTAGAACTCTATTTGTAATCTCGCCATCTATATGTTATATTGAGCCATAATTTCCCCAAAAAATTGGGATGTGACTTTTCTTGGTTAGAAAGATAAGGCCCAGAGTAATTAATGTTAAAGTTTAAAGGAAACCATAGATCACTTGTAGTGAAAGCTATTGCTGTTTTAAATGAGGACTTTAACTGTGCATGTGCATGTGAAACGTATCTAAACAGTTTTAACAGTGTATCTGCTGCTGGCAGTGACTTGCAGGACTTTGAGATAGCCTTTAAAAAAGAACCTACAGGGCTGAAGAAATTCATAAGTTTAGAAGGGAACATGGGGCAAAATATACTTTAAAAGCAGGAAAGTTGAAGTTAAGTTTCCATTTAACCAGCTCATTATACGGAATAAGGTGAGAATGTATTGACCTCCTCTAAGCTTTAACCACCTATCTGTAACCCGTTTGTTTTCACATTAGCCATATGCCTTAATCAGTGTCTGATCAGTCCTCAATCAGTTAAAGGGGCAGTAAATACTTTGTAATGAGAAGAGATTTCTCTTCTGTTGCTGTAGCACAACATATCAGCCAAGTCTAAATGTTTTTAAAAGGCATTAACATCCTTTTTACCGCAATTATTTATCAAAAGCCAAACTGCACCCACCATTTGCCTTATTTGCAGGAGCCAATCTGGGCATTAGCCGGCAGACAACAAGGATAGCCAAGGCCAAGGCTATAATATTAGTACAGTGTGCATTGTTTAGCAGTTGCTATCTCATAAAACCAATTAGGGAAATATATGTAGCAGAGTTAGCCTAGAGAAGTCAGCAGGGTGCAGTTTGAGTTGTGTAAATTAGAAGATGCTCAATGTTAAAGAGCTACAAAAAAGGAAAAAAGGAGAGACAAGTGCTAATTTTGCTCTAAGGACAATTAATTTTTAATTATCCCTCTGTCTGCTTAACTGGCAGGTAATTATTCTTGCTGAACATTTACATTGATTGTGTACATTAATTAACAGAGTGTTTGTAAGAACAAATATGTGCTAGACACAGTAATGGAATGTTTTGGTGTATTCATTGTTTACTGTATGAATTATATTTTGTAAATCAGACCTGCATGAATTTCAGAAGATAACATTAAATCTGTAGGGTCCTTCTGATTTCAATCTGTATAAAACACCTGAACACAGCAGGAAACCTGCTGAATGAAAAACAAAGTGTTTTTATCTTATATGTGACAAAATAATATGCTGATGAGTATCTAGAAATACAGGGTTCTGAATGGGAAAAATAATGCCCATAAAACAGACCCCAAGGATTTTGCAGGATTTCTGTCCAGCAACATTTTAAAGTTTATAAATTGCTATAAAAGACACAGATTTACTTTTTGTGATTCCGACAGAGCATAACATTATAAAATGTTACAAATTTGCTTTGTTCCCATGGTATTTTTTGTTTTGAAGAGATTCCTAGGTAGATGATGGAGCACTATTATAAAGAGAGATATCAGCACTCAAAAGAGTAAACTGATATACAATACCACTGTTCTGTAAAAAGGAGCCTAATATATGCAGTGATAGGCTAGATGTATAAACAATGTATATATATTAAATCAGCTGATATTCAGAAATACTGCACTATAAAAATACGGTGCTGTACAATTCACCAAGAGAGAATAAATGTTTATAATATTAACTGATGGTTAAATAATTGCACTCTAGTAAGAGCCAGACATATCCAGAAATATGTAGTATCCAGGCCAAGAGTATATTCAGAAATCTATTTCATTAAAAAAACTATTTCATTAAAAAGATGACATCAATTAATAAAAGACATATGACATAGACAGTTGATAACAGACACTTACAACAATATATACATAAAAAAATGTCAACATACAGTTAAAATGTTCAATTCATAAGACAAGAAGACAAGTCCATTGAGCTGTGATCAAAGTTAGTTACGCTGCAGGGGGGTTGAGTGGCGATGAAGGCAAGACGGTTGTTTTAGCTGCAGACATAAAACAACAAAGAAACAAAGAGGTCCTTTTTACGCAGACGGATAAAGTTTGTTGGCAAAGGTGCACATTTATACTTACACCAGATGCCGTAGATCTATCCTTCACGTCTGTTTGGATCCTCCAACTATTTCGCCTCCTGTGATGTACCCGGGATACCGGTATACCCGGCGCCTGTTTCCGTCTAGAATGTGGCCGTGTGATCCGTAAGCAACTACGGTGGCAGAACAAGTTAAAAAAATAGAGTAACGCGTATCGGCTTAGTAACAGCCTTTTTCAAACTGGAACACTACAGAAAAAGTGCTGCCATCTGGTGCTCTTGCAAATGGATAACTTTCTTGCAAAACTGCTGCCATATAGTGCTCCAGACAGGGGCATGCTTCTGAGCATAAAGGGATATTAAACCCATATTTTTTATTTCATGATTTAGATAGAGCATGCAATTTTAAACAACTTTGTAATTTACTTCTATTATCTAATATGCATCATTCTCTTGATATCCTTTGCTGAAAAGCATATCTAGATAGGCACAGTAGCTGCTGATTGGCGGTTGCACATAGATGCCTCGTGTGATTGGCTCACCCATATGCATTGCTATTTCTTCAACAAACAATATCTGAAAAATGAAGCAAATTAAATAATAGAAGTACATTGGAAAGTTGTTTAAAATTGTATTCCCTATCTGTATCATGAAAGAAAATTTTTGAGTTTAATGTTCATTTAAATCCCTGCTTTTTAACAATAGATACAAAGAAAATGAAGACAATTTGATAAAAGATGTAAATTAGAAAGTTGTTTAAAATTGCATACTCAATCTGAATCATTAAAGAAACATTTTGGGTTTCTTTCCATTTAATGTTTCCTATTATTAGGAACATAGAAAGTACATGCAGTCCAGAGCACATAATGCCCATGTCAGATGCTTTTCACCTGACTCCTGAGCAGAACCAGGTAGATATTTTACAGCTCTTCAACAAGATCTGCAATCCGTTTCCTTTACAGTACAAAACTCAAGTGCTTTTTAGTAATATTCTTTACTGGGACAGAATTAATATTGCTGGTTTTATTCAGTTTGGCAGCCAATAGCCTTTAGAATTATGTCTGAAAAAGATAACACTATCCAGCAGTATAAGAAGTTGTTGGATTTTCATTGTGTGAGTTAAGGCAGCGGAAAGTCATTTTCACCTCTCATTGAAGTCTAAAAGACCAGAAGTACTTTAATTTACACTAAACACGTTCTAAAGGAATTAGACAATGGGCTTCTCCTTCTGCAAAACTTTTAAGATGAGGCTCCCACCCACCCACGCTATAGATGTTATTACATTTTCTAAAGAACACGCTTAGAAATGCTTGTAATTTATTTCTTAAAATTTCAGAAATTTGAAAATGTGAAGTTATATGAATTATATAACATTTTTAGTATAACCATTTCTTTTAAATGCAATTATGTAGAAATATGACAATGTGCAGGAATATAAACTTTTAGCATAACAAATTTGAATATGTCAATGGGATATGGGATGGATGCAATGGTTTCCTTGCTGCACAGAGAATACCATAAAAATGGAACCAAAAAGGGACATTCTTTCAACTTGATATAACGTTGCTTGAACTGTCCATCCTTCCCAGACAACTGTCACAAAGAGGAGAGATAATTATAAGGAAACTAAAACATTCTCCTATTGTATGTAAATACCCAAAGAAATAGATTCTTACCTTAAAGGGCCATGATACCCAAATATTGAAGAGTTAGTACTAAATCTCTATGGTAAAACCACTAAACCAATATAAGTAAGTTGTGAAATAAACTCTATGAAAGGGTCTCCATTGTTTCCAAACAGTTTATTTGGAATCAATATATGTTAATAATAAGGGAAATATTTAAAGGTATATATACACATCTATTTTACAGCAAAACAGTCCAAATATTTAAGTCAGGGTAACTTTACTACAATAACCCCAGTTTGTCCAACACTGCTAACATAATCATAGGAATATACTTAGCCACATTCTCCAGTGTGTCCACCATCAGCCATCTTTTCAGCATGCACAAGATAAGAAAGAGAGCAAGAGATAGAGAGTGTTCCAGTTTTTATACCACAATTCAATAGGGAGTGGTTTATCAAATGCCACTCAAAGGCTATTGGAAGTGTCCTACTTAGATAGACACTATGCCAAATAACGACTTGTATATTCAGTTTTAAAACCAGCTATGTGAATTGCCAGGTATAAAATCTGTGAGCTATATTTTAATATTCCAGTGATAAAATGTCACCACATTCCCTCACTTTTTCTTCTCCTATGTTGCCCCGTTTTCTAGTTATACCCACTAGTACAGAAGAACACAGTGGGAGCGAAAACCTTACAGGGAAAATTCTCCCACCATCCCTTAGGAATATCATTCCCTTGGCGATATGAGCTCTTCTGTACTTTCCTAGGACTGTCAATTCCTAGTCTAACTTTATACAATTCATTAAAAAATTAATTTAAAATTATACATAGAAACACAAAATCCTATGCTTAATCCCATTAGCAACATTTACACAATGGTCTTAAAATTGGGAAAAATTAAAAGTTCATGTATGAGTGTGTGAGTGTGGGTACACTAGATGGGTATGCGTGTAGTAAAATCTTTATTGATAAAATGTGAATTGTGCCTGTAAAACAAAAGTTATAATGGTTCACTGAAGTTCTTTGTTGTCATCTTTTGGCATCTGGTCCATACTTTTGGCATCTGGTCCTTGCTTTTGCTTTACCAATCGTCTCTCTCTTTGAACCACTTTGTTTTTTTTTCAAGACCCTTAAAGGAATGAAAAGAGATTAAAACCAGGCATATATTTACTTCACACTACAACACTCCATCTGCAGTAGAAACCACAGTTTTTTAACTTCAAGTTGGGATGTGCCTCTATCATTGCATCATCCCACTCGCCCCCTTACTTAAACTTATGTTGCGTGTCCTATATTATTATTTACCCCTTTATGATATACTGTATATTATGTTGGCCTAATGCCCAATTTTACATCTCCATTGTGATACATTTTACACTTATTAAATTTGCCCAACGCCACCATCATTGATTCTTGGTTAGATCAGTCCTGATGAAACCTGAAAAATAACAATCTATAATATGTGTTATTGGGGAAAAGCTGTAAGGAAAGGTGAGAGGCCTTCTATCTTCATTGGTTTTCATCCTGCAAGATAAGACTTCAGACAGTTTACATAGAAATTTTATTGCATGTTGCCTCCCAAAACTAATCACAATGGAGGTATCTTATTTGTTTTTGTTTTTTTTAGAAAGAAAATGCATCAATTAACTATGCATTCTAAACTTAATGAAAAAACACTTAAAATTATTAATTTAACTTAATATTCTTATAAACAAAAAGGAATGATTTAATTTGAGCCCTCCAGCTCTGTCAGCTGTTTCTTTAGAAACACAATTTCATTTCAATTCTCATTCTCCTGTTTTTTTGTTTGAGTTCCCAACAGGGCTGCCACTAGAAATCATGGGGCCCCTGACTCAGCCAGTTTTTGCCCCCCCCCCACCCCCCACCCAGTGTCCACCCTCCAGTGCCTCCCCCCCCCTCAGCAACCACCCCCACGCTTATATTTTGGCCAAAAAATATTAAGCCTGCCACCACGTCAAGGTAGACTCTTGGAGCAGGACCCTACACTAAACAAAATAAATACCACTGTAAAACAGTTATACGTTTTTACTGATAAAATTATAAAATAACATTAATTAATGTTGAGTTTCAGGTCAGAATAAGCACTTCTAAAAACAGCATTTTATTTTAGCCAAATAAATATAATGTGACTTTAATTTGGCGAAAATAAAATGCTGATTGTTTTTAAATAACAAGTCAAGTGCTGCTTCTGAGCTGAAACTCTATATTTGAAGATCTACAAATAAATACAAAGTATGGAATCCCTGATGGGGGCTAAAGAACCATCCTCAAACTGACTCATCAAATGAAGTCCTCCTCACTATCTATCACTGTGACATAATGATGCATTTAAAACAAAGATTTGACTTATTATATATAACTTGTCAAGCAATAATTGAAAGATGGCTGACATTCTGTACCAGGAACACTGTGTCTTGGACTCTTGCCCCCTGGCCCACAACTTGGGGCAAGACGTTGATACTGTCACAGTGTCATGTGTGTGGCCCTGGCACAGCATCTCAGCCATCTTTAAATTATTGTTTGACAATTGACAATTTGACATACAAAAAAAGAAAAGAAAACCAAATAGAAAATAGTAAAATAAGGATTATATAATACCGGGCGGCGCCGATTAAAACAATTTGGTATAGAGACACAATATAATAATAATACCATGGCTATGTAGGCAAGTTTGTTTATCTTTTAAAATTATTTTAAAATACTTGCAATTTAAAAAAAAATTATGCAAACAATTTTTAGGATATACACTGATCCCAACAGTTTTTATAACACTTTAAGTCAATTTAGAACAAGGCAGGCACTAAGCAGCAGTTAGTTACTAACCAGTTAGGCATCAGAGCAGCCTCAGCCTGTGTATATTATATATATATAAAAATAACTATATCACACTATACAGGATTACAGTGAATCAGTGATACAGTAGTGATATATAAGTACAATTGCTGAGAGAGACAGTCAGATAGTCACACACACACTAGACACAATAATGCTGTTGATTTTAATAAGTCATTTTTTTTTCAGAAAAGTTAAAATATTTAATTGATCTCTGATCTGCATCTACTTTCTGGAAGAACTTAGGGACTGGGTATTATTTAATGCCAGCAGAGACCGTTATATAGTATTAGTAGTCAGTCACACACACTTTAGACACAATAATGCTGTTGATTTTAATAAGTCAACTTTTTTTCAGAAAAGTAAAAACATTTAAGTGGTCTCTGTCTGATCTGCATCTGGACTGCTTTCTGGAAGAACTTAGGGAGTAGGGTATTATATAAAACATAATTAAATATAAAGAGAACAGATTTTTGTGTCAGGACAGGAGGACAAGCGGCAGGATAGTAATAATAAGACTGTCAGGAAGTAATCAATATCAGAATTATTGTCAGGGCAGCCTGAGCCAGCATAAAGTTTATGCAAAGACCAAAGAGGGATCATTCAAAATGGATTATGTCATCATGTACATCAAACTTTACAGTAGTTGACAGATCAGATGAGCATGATTGGCTTGTGTTGTGCGTGCCTTCAAATAATTTAAACTCAGTCATGCTCATCATCTGTCAACTCATCTCTGGCAACTGGCATTGGGCAAAGGCAGGCAGCATTCAGGTGATGGCGGGTCCGGTCCAAGTCCAAGAGGATTCATTCAGAGACAGACAGCAGCAGCAGGTGCCCATGTGGACGGTCGCGGTTGGTAAGTTAGTTAGTTACTAGTAAGTAATAGTACAACGTCCGGGGCCGTAGCATACTGATACTGTGTGAGTGTTTGTATGGCCCTTACCTGATATCTCCCAACTTGTGCCCGACTGCCCGAGGCCGACTCGGTCCGTCTGCGTGCTGGCTGCGCCTGCTGCAAGTGATGTCACGTGTGCCTCTGCCTGCCTGGCCAGTAAGTCCCGCGCAGCGGCGCACGCTATTGTCCCGCCCCCTTCTCCCGCCCACCAAACCAATCAAAACTCCGTCCTAACCATTGAGCCCTCCTCCTCCTGTCATGGTCCTGGGACTCCTGGGGGCAGAGTTTGATTTCTATGTTAAGCTGATTTCCAGCCACACATGACATCAGAAATGGCGGTAAACCAGCTCAACATAAAAATCAAACTTGGAGTCAATGTGTGGTCTGTGGTGTCACGTGACTGAGCAGCAGTCAGCCAGTCTATGGTGGGTGGGCGGAGCAGTGACGTCATCATCGGCACTACATGCCTGGAAAAAAAATAAAAAATATATATTTTTTTTTTGCTATGTCAGCAGGGTCCCGGGCCCCTGATCCTGGTCCCGGGCCCCTGAATGCTGTCACCCCTGTCACCCCCTGATGGCGGCCCTGGTTCCCAATAACCTAAGTTGGCCTTATTGCTTATCTCATTTGGTCTCAGCCTCCAATTTTTACACTTGTTTTCTCTGTTAAAGTCGCCATTTAAATTCCTGTCTCTTCTGTTTCCTGTATTTGATGCTCTACTATTCTGATATCCCCAAACATATCTCCTGTTGCCCCTATATGTTTCCTGCCTGTGAATATTCAGATTGTTCTCCAGTAACTGCTTCACTGCAGAAATTGCCTTAATGGTGTATGGGTGATAATTCCACCACTTCTCAGCTCTAGTGAGCACCATATCTAAGTTTATGGAGTTTGGATCATACAGCTTTACAAACTCCTGACATTTTCTGGGGAGAGCTTCAAGTACCCTCTGTATGTGAGCTGGTGACCCCCAGACCATTTGGGTCTGTGGCTGGTGCAGCACACACCAGAATAAAACTCTTTTTGCTACTTCAAATGACCCATCTAGAGGTCTCATGGTAATTTCACTAATCTCTTTTTCTAGACTAGTAAAATTGAAAAAGGTTTTAATTATTCTCCCAGCCTGATCATATATGCTTGAGGTGAATCCTAATAACATGTGGGCATAGGGACCCATGGCATCTTGAAGCAATTCTGTCCATTCCTGCATGCTCATACCTAATTTTATGGCTTTTTCAGATCCCTTGTGAAACCAATGTGAAAAGTTATTAAAGCTGTTTGTGGGGATTGTGCCCCACCATTTCTGAAAAATGTCTTTATCTGCTACAGTCATTGGCCTAGTCTGATTTGAAAAACCTGTAGGAACTTTCAGGGTGTTAAAATTCTCAGATATTATGACAGGGGCAATTGGAACAGAACTTGGGTTTTTAGTGGGGCCCACTTGCATTTTATCTTGTTTTATTACTTGTTTTGGCTCTTTCCTTTGTAGCAGTGAGTGATCACTATCTGCATTGCTCCCAGAAATATCACTAATTATTTTTTCTTCTTGTTTTATTTTCATTTGTAACACAGTCATTTTATTTGAGTATTCGTTTCTGCTGTGTTCTGTTAATTTTAATTGACGTTGTAATTTACTGATTTGTATGGTGTTAGTTAAAGCAGAAAGCTTAATACAATCTCTGTCAGTCTGTGGATAAATTCCTACAAAATTATGTAGTTACTCTGCCCTCATATCTAAAGGATTCCACAGAACTTTTAAGAGAACTAAAGAATATTAAGTGGAACGAAAAGTTTATATTTGCAACATGCGATGTATGTTCTTTATACACGAACATACAACACATTTTTGGTTTAGAAGCTGTAGAACATTTTTTATTGAAAGGAGGTGAATTACCAATTGAACAGAAAGACTTCCTATTGGAAAGTATTAAATTTATTTTAACAAATAACTATTTCAGTTTTAATAATCAGTTTTATATGCAAACAAAGGGAACGGCGATGGGCACCAAATTCGCCCCCAGTTACGCGAATTTGTTTATGGGACTTATAGAAGAGGAATTGATACATGGTTCCCACTGGGAGGCGAATTTGGTGCTCTATTGATGTTTCATCGACGATATTATCATTATTTGGAGGGGGGATGAGGAACTTTTAAAGATTTTTATTGAAGATTTTAGGAACAATAGATTTGGTATAGATCTCACCTATGAAATAAGTGTAACAAATATTAATTTCTTAGATTTAGACATAAGAATTGTTAATAATGAAATATTAACTAAAACCCACTTCAAACAAGTGGATTCAAACAACTATATCCACAAAAAGAGCTGCCATTATAAGAAATGGCTAGATAATATACCAATGAATCAATTTTTAAGAGTGAGAAAAAACTGTAGCACGCTAGAGGATTTTGAGGAACAAGCAAGAACTTTAGAAACAAAATTTAGAAACAAGGGATACAATATGAGTCTTGTGAAAACAGCGAAAAATAAAGCAAAAGAAAAAACCCAATTAGAGCTACTAAAAGAAAAAACAGAGAAAGAAAAAAACCCCAAAGAATTTAGTAATATCATAATAGATGTACCGTTTATAACAGATTACAGTACCAGTCATAATAAACTCTGAACAGTCTTGAACAAACACTGGCATTTATTACAAAGAGACCCTTTCATTGGGGAATCTCTTATAGAAAAACCACGAATGGTTTTTAAAAAAACAAGGAATTTAAAAAATATACTTGCACCCAGTACTTTTACCCTAAAAGAAGTATAACTGTAGACACAGACCTACGGGGGAATAAACTAGAAGGTTATTTCCCATGCATACACTGCAAAGCTTGTAAATATAGTTGCAAAACAAAAAATGTGAAATCAACAGTAACCAATAAGGAATACAAAATAAGGGACCTTATAAAATGTTCAGATCGAAATGTAGTGTATCTTATTGAATGCCCGTGCAAGAAACAGTACTTAGGTGAGACCTCACGCATGCTGAGAGACCGCATCAGAGAACATCTTTTAAATATAGAACATGGGTTCGAAGGGCATTTACTCTCAAAACATTTCAAAGAGATGCATGATCAAAACCCTGAAGGTTTAAAATACTGGGGGATCAGGAAAATCAAACGTGACTGGAGAGGTGGAGATTTAAACAAAAAACTGTTGAAAGTTGAAGCTGAATTAATTTTTTCTTTTAAAACTTTAGATCCATTAGGACTTAATGCAGAGTTGGATTTAAACCCCTTTTTATAGTGCTACAACATGAAATTCAAGGTATTCTGTGATTTTAGATTAGATATAGTTTTATTAATTGTTGAAATAGCTTGTCACATTTTCTAAATAGTTAAGCTCTCAAAAAGAAGTTTCTGTATTATAATATATTTTTAAAAAAATGTTTTAAACACTTAGCAATTCAAATTAGTTTTTGTAAGATCTACATAAATAATTCTAGATCAGTCCCCTTGGAAGACCTCCCAAATAATAATAATAAAAATAAATAATATATAAAAATAAAAAATAAAATTAAAACTCATACATCTTTAGAAAAACCTAAGTTTTAATGGAAGAATAAGTGTTCGCTTTAACTCCCAATTTGTGGTTAGGTTTGACAAGAGTTTTAATATATAGGGATAGTTTAGCACTTTAGTTACTATGTTGTAATAGTATATATATTACACTTAAGAGTTGTTTAGCTCTATAATGAAGCAACTCAGAAATATAATTTTAGATATTTGTTTTAATATATACAAAAACATACTATTACGTTTTATTTAGTTTTCTCTCTTTTTTCTTCGTCTTTTTCTTTTGTTTTAAAAATACCTCTTAAATTGTAATAGAGTTCTTTTATCCTATGAATACTAACATGCATTTATAGAATATACAAATTGATGGAAAGATGGTTACACCATCAAATCATATGGAGTTTGCTGCTAATAGACACAGCTATGTGAAACTACGGAAAACATTAAAAGCAAGTCAAGATACAATACTGTGACTTTAAATTATTGGGTATAAAAAGGCAAAGAGGAAGTACAAAGGCTCATCTTGAAAAAAGCCTCCAGCTGAAACGCGTTGATGTGAAGCAGTCCTGTGCAGCTGGCCAGCTCTCTATGGACAAATTGTGAAGGAACCACTTTGAACTTTTTACCCATTGGAATACATGTGATCCAATTCCCTAGCCTAACACTCGTTTTGGACATCAGTGTGAATGTTAAAAAGAAAAAGACAGAGCGTCAAAGTGTTTACTTAATACTGAAAAGCTCATCTACACCAAAATCTGAAGAACGGAGTGGGTTTGAAAAGTTACCGATAATCCGACTGCTGGATTGGCTATTCGGGCAGACACATGACGAAAACACGTCAGAGGACTACCAACGGCTGCCTGAACGCCAACTGCACGCCGCAGGAGAGCAGGTCGGAGAAAGCGGTCAGAGAGATACACGCTTTCGAATTCTGGTGAGTAAAACCCCTCCGTCTTTAAAGTTATTACGGCTTCAGTGAAAACACTTTCTACACACCTAGACGCCAACACTTGTACAATATGAAGTGACTTACTTCCTAAAGCAAATAACCTCAAAGTGAAACCGAACTGTATTACTTGTAATAAAGGAACAGCGGTGCAGATTACTCACATTAAAGGAACAGTGGTGCAGACTACAGTCACCTCTTGGACATTGTTAAAGTGCATTAACCAACTTATCATAGCAGTATCTCCATCTATATATTATCAATTGATAATATCATTTTGTATATGCATTTTTATCTCTTTTACTAATTGAAGGTTTTATATACTTTAGAAGGTGCACCTTATCTAACTTATGAATTGTATGTATATTATAATTTTACTTGTACTTTATTAGATACGTAATAAATTTGTTTTAAGAAAAGATTGGTATATATTTGCTAACCATAAAAGTTTTTTAGCTGAATATTCCATATTAGGACATCTTTTTAGTAATTTATTGGTAGAGCCTCTGAGCGCACTCACACTTCTGGTTTTTTAGTGTATATATTTATAGTGTGAAATTTGGGATTGTCACACTAGTGAGTTGCCATTTCTACCTATAGGGTATACTTGTGTTATGTAGGTCTCCAATAATGTTTGTTAGTCCCCTTATTGTTGAAATCACTGCTTGCGCTATCATACATTTTCTTTTACTATTATCAATCTTTTTAATAGATACTACCTGTGTTAGAATCTCTAAAACACTTTCATTTTTGGTTCTTAGCTTCTGGGATGAGGAATGGACCATTGTATTTATGAATGTAATTGCAATTTCATGTGAAATATAGTTTTTTCCAGACATTTTTAACAGATAGCCGTTAGAACTAAACTAAAAAATAATATACTGTGTATATATCAAAGTAAACTATGAACTGTTCAGGTTGATCCAACTGGAAAGCAGGTACAGCTGATATTATTCCTGTATAAGGCTGGATAGTCTTGCGGTGGACGGCCTGGTCTGTCCTGCCATAGTACATTGTGCGTTGTTTATCTTAATGATTCAGTTGCCGATGGAGCCAGTTATATGCACAACATAATAAGCACAGCAGAAAGGTGTTACCATATTGCATTGATACCTGGAGGAATTAAACTTACCAGAGCGTGTTCTCAACACTAAGTGCCTGGACTTTTGTCAATCCATAATAAGCAGGACAATTGCAATTTTTGGGGCCCCGTGTAAATTTAAATGGACTATATGGAAGTCAATTTTGACACACAGTTCATATTTTCATGGTCGCTAAACATCACAGCTGAAATATTTTGTTACTGTTGCATTTCGGCTTGTCAGCCGGCCGGCTTGTTCTAATGTTTATGTAATTCATTAGGGTGTAGTTGCACGGTTTTAGGAATAGGGTGGAGGGTAGACGGCCTGTTAAAACTGTTTGAGTTTATGGTAATAAAGGCTTTTGATTGACTTTTGGTGCAGCCAGTGTCCCGCTTTGATTGACTTAGATATATGTTCAATCCTTTCTTCTCAAGTTGTATTGGTATATTAATTGGGACAGCTAGCACAGTCTTAAAGCAATGGAAAGTTGAGTTATTTGTGCACCACCACACATTTATATTTTCACTTAAGTATTCATATACAGCTGTATTTATACACTGTTTCAGGTAGTGGGTGCACCTCTATCCAATTATCAGTACATTATAAAATATACCTCAACAGTGATCAGGAATCTATCTCTCCACCCGTTGATCATTACAGGATTTACATCATGGCTTTCAAAATCACTGACGATAAATGGGAAACAGATATCAGTGAAGCTTTCAAACCAGTCATTAATGTAGATGAAACCAACATAGATGAGAAAAGTAGTGATATATTCACAGCTTTCAAAGAATACAAGAAAAAGGCAATTAAAGAACTAAAAGTTAAATGGGAATTGGTCAGTTTAGAAAACTATGTTAAAGAAGACCTTATCCCAAGGGGCCTTAGAATTAGACTAGATCCGGGAATTAGTCTAAGAGGGGAGGAAGCTAATAATGATTTCATTGAAAAATGGAATAACATTCTAACGAAATGCACACTAGAATTAATGCAGCTCATGATAGATGAGGATAAGAAACGCTTAGAGCAGTGTAAAACAGACACGACTATGATGTATGAAAAGGTGAACTTATATGCACAAGACCCAGCCTTTGAGAAACTAAATAGGGATATGCAGAGAGTATTAGAAAAACTACAGAGCGAAATTAAGTTCAGGAAAAGAAGGAAAATGATGAGAGATAAAGATGATTTTAAGATTGGGAAAATTTATTTTTACAAAAATAACAACTTGTCACGCCAATCTTGTGATTCAGGCACAGATAACTCAGACATAGAACTAGACACACAACCACAGAATATCAAAGAGACATTGCAAACTAGACTCCCTTTAGGAGGAGGACAAGGAGGGGGGGACGACGGAAGAGGGGAAGATGGTTACTCCTACAGGAGACCAAGACAGAGAGGGAGAGGTGGGAGAAACCGACAATATCGATACAACCAGACAGACAGGATGACGACAAGAAATCAAAAGAACGAATAACTAACTTAAATGAAAATGACACCCTAGTGACAAATGAATTAATGGTTATTAACTTGTCCTCTATTGAACTAAATCTGGCACATATTGAATTACTCAAAAAGGGTCTAACTTTCTGTCCTAGCAATCCTTTAGATAAATTCGAATTTGTTAAAGATTTAAATTTATATGCAAGGAAAATCCTTCTAAAAAAGATATGGAAGCACAAGGGGAGTAAAGACCCTAATTTTTCTGAAGCAGACTTGTCAGCTTTAGAGGATCTAGTTTCTCTGCTAGGAGACCAGGACAATGAACAGGCACAAAAAGAATATCCAATGAAAACTGATTTTAAACCAAAATCAAAGTTTATGCCTCAATTGTCCCTATCTCCTAGCATACAAACCTTTGTAAAGTCTGTAGAGGCAGATATCAATAAGATAGGTGTCACCGGGGTAGTCAGTGATAATTTAAATAAAAGCGAAAGAAAAGCCCTGCAAGATCTTGTAAAAAGGAAAGATTTGGTGTTCAAGCCATCGGATAAGGGTGGCAACATTGTCATCCAAGATCAAGATGCCTACGTAAAGGAGGTGAATAGACAGCTGTCAGTACAAGAACAATATGAAAAAGTAACTTATCAAGATTATGACAGGTCATGTAATGAACTAATCTTTCTCTTAAATAAAGCAAGAAGCGAAGGTCTAATCAATATAAAAGAACATCAGTCACTGGTTAACCCCTATCCAATTTTACCAACGTTCTACTGTATACCCAAGGTGCATAAAAACTTAAAATGTCCACCAGGTCGCCCAATCATTTCCGGCATTGGCGGACCCACCGAAGGTATCAGTAGATACGTAGACTATTTCCTGAGACCTTTTCTCGAATCCCTGTCGTCTTACATCAGTGATACAAGTGATGTTTTAAAAAAGCTTGACAAAATCACAGTTGATCAAGACTTGCTATTGGTGACTCTCGACGTAGAGTCCCTGTACTCCTCCATCCCTCATCAAGCAGGCTTAAATGCAGCCAGATATTTTTTGGAATTGAGGGGGGATGAGTACAGGGACAACACAGAATGGATTCTATGCCTATTAGAATTTGTTCTAAGGAACAATATTTTTTCTTTTGATGGTAGACTATTTAGGCAGTTGAGAGGAACAGCCATGGGTGCAACATGCGCTCCGACGTACGCATGTTTGCACCTAGGCTATTGGGAGACAAAGTATGTATTCCACGAACTTTCAGAGTGGGTCGAAAAGCACATTGTGCTTTGGCTCAGGTTCGTGGACGACATCTTAATCCTCTGGAAGGGAGATGAAGGGTCGGTTCACAATTTTGTAAAAATTCTCAACAAAAATGATTTAAACTTGTTTCTCACATATAACATTAGTCCTGACAGTGCCATTTTTCTTGACTTAGAAATTTCCAAGCAAAATAATACACTTCACACAAACATCTATCGCAAAAAAACTGCAACCAATAGTTTATTGGAAGCAAGTAGCCATCACCCTGAGCCCCAAAAAAAAGGTGTCCCTATAGGCCAATTCTTAAGGCTGAAGAGATGTTGCTCTTCACCAAAGGTGTTTGAAGAACAAGCACAAATAATGGCTGACAGATTTTTATTGAGAGGATATTCACGTAATATAATCAGAAAAGCCTGGGTGAGAGCTAGGACGACATGCAGAAGTGATCTCCTTTATTCAAAAAAGAAAAACAATAGTGAGACACAGGTGAGATTAATTACAAAGTACAACTCACACTGGAATAAACTGAAGCACATTCTCAATAGCCACTGGCATATATTATCTAACGATATGTCACTCCAAGGGTGCATATCGGAGTACCCATTACTGACAGCCAGGAGAGCTCCTAGCATCAAAGACATGTTGGTTCACAGCGAATTTAAAAAGGAAGAGACTAAAAACTGGTTAACAGTCAGACAACACAGAGGAGGTAGCGCTCCTTGTGGACATTGCGTCTATTGCACATATATGAAGAGATCCAATACTTTTAGTACCCAAACAGGAAGCAAGGCATACTATGTGAGGGAAAGAATCTCATGTACTTCCAAAAATGTCATATATTTACTGAACTGTCCATGTCCCAAGTTCTATGTAGGTAAGACCACCAGAGAGTTGAAAAGCAGAATACAAGAACATAGAGACGATATTAAAATGAGGACATGGACAGCCCAGTTGCAAGACATTTTAAGACTTTTCATAACTCAGATCACAACAAACTGCAAATTATGGGCATTGAGTGCTTAAAACAAAATAAGCGAGGAGGTCATCTTGATAGAATTATTTTGCAACATGAATCAAGGTGGATCTTTAGATTAAACACACTAAGCCCAATGGGCCTAAATGAAAAGATAGAGTATGCATGTTTTCTGTGATAACTAATTCTTTACGTAAAAAAATCCCTTTAAATGTATGTTACTTTAAGCGTATAGGAACACACTGTTATATAGATAAGATGTTCTAATATCCACAGCGATATAAGAGGTGAAAACGCCCATTAGTCTTATTGTGACAAGGGCAATGATGTAAGCCCCTTTAAGTAATTTGTGAATGAAATGTGCTCTTAGAACGTAGGTCCAGTAATATACTTTACAAAAAATCTCTAAATGCATATCGATAAGATATATGTCGACATGATGGTAAACTTTAATATTTATGTGACATAAGATATGTAATACATTTATTATTGTGGTTATCAAAAGAGTTTAAGATTTATGTTTCCTAGAGGAAAGTCTAGTTTAATGTTATCTGGTCTGTAAAAAAAAGGATGTCCTTTACCAGATTATAAATCTAAATGTGCTAAGTTCAAACAACAAGGTTTTTAAAGCAAATTTTCTAATGTGAAACTGCAAGATAATTCTATGCATACGAAAGCCATGATGTGGTAATTAAAAATAGGGTATATAGTAATGATCAGTTCCGACACTGTGTAACTTTTAAAACCGTAGTGAATAATAGTAGCTTAAAACCAGCTGTCAAGTAAGCGAATGCTGTTTAAGGGGTGGACTTTTGAGCCAATGAGAGTATAAAAGCAGACACACACCCCTCAATCAATACATCTGATGAGGCCCCGACACTCAGCCCTATGTGGGAGGGGAGAAACGCATCATGATTGAGCATGCACAGGAGGTGAACAGCTGAGAACGAGCCAGCGGAATTTGAATTCGAACAACAACGCTGAAGCGTACATGGCGGTGAGCAAGTGAAGAAGCCGAAAGTAAACTATGAACTGTTCAGGTTGATCCAACTGGAAAGCAGGTACAGCTGATATTATTCCTGTATAAGGCTGGATAGTCTTGCGGTGGACGGCCTGGTCTGTCCTGCCATAGTACATTGTGTGTTGTTTATCTTAATGATTCAGTTGCCGATGGAGCCAGTTATATGCACAGCATAATAAGCACAGCAGAAAGGTGTTACCATATTGCATTGATACCTGGAGGAATTAAACTTACCAGAGCGTGTTCTCAACACTAAGTGCCTGGACTTTTGTCAATCCATAATAAGCAGGACAATTGCAATTTTTGGGGCCCCGTGTAAATTTAAATGGACTATATGGAAGTCAATTTTGACACACAGTTCATATTTTCATGGTCGCATAAACATCACAGCTGAAATATTTTGTTACTGTTGTATTTAGGCTTGTCAGCCGGCCGGCTTGTTCTAATGTTTATGTAATTCATTAGGGTGTAGTTGCACTGTTTTAGGAATAGGGTGGAGGGTAGACGGCCTGTTAAAACTGCTTGAGTTTATGGTAATAAAGGCTTTTGATTGACTTTTGGTGCAGCCAGTGTCCCGCTTTGATTGACTTAGATATATGTTCAATCCTTTCTTCTCAAGTTGTATTGGTATATTAATTGGGACAGCTAGCACAGTCTTAAAGCAATGGAAAGTTGAGTTATTTGTGCACCAACACACATTTATATTTTCACTTATATATATATACACAGTATATTATTTATATATATATATATATATATATATATATATATATATATATATATATATATATTTCCATGCAAGGTTAGCACTCTAGCATAACTTCTTAGAGCCTGCGTCACAAATGAATATAGGTATACAAGACAGACTCTTCTCTCTTTTTCATAGGTTTTTCAAAATTTATTTTGAGTGGGGGAGTAGTTTAACAGGGTATAAATATGGTGTTAGTTTGCATTGTATGTTACCTTGACAAAGGCCCAGGTTGGGGCCGAAACGTTGGAAAATAAATGTTGAAAAACCTATGAAAAAGAGAGAAGAGTCATTCTTGTATACCTATATATATATATATATATATATATATATATATAAAAATAAATATACTAGAACAGACTCTGAATATTGTGTCTCTCACAGCATAGTAGTTTTTTTTTTAATGTTAACACAGGATGTACAAGATACCATTGAGATGCTAATTTTACACAACAAAGGACATAGCAGTTAAGTCACCTAGAAGAGGTAGTAATTAGATTGGTTTATAAGCAGGTCAGCAGTCAAGCAGAGGCGGTAATATAGTTAAATTTAGTTTTCCTAACCACTGCTCAATATTTTTTATTTTAAATCTGGGGAACACACTTAGAATAGTGTGTCTCTCACAGCATAGTTTGCCAGACTATTTTACCTCAAAGAAAAACAATTTGGCAGACAAGATCACCTATTCATACAGTCCCCATAGATTGTGTGTACTATGTGGGGATAAAAGTGCTGGTACATAGGGAGTATTAATAAAACCAAGTGATAATATCCGTTTGTAATAAACAACAAAGTTTGTTGTCAGTTGACACCTTGATACAATTCAGCCTGTGTGCCTAGAGCAAAATAATCTTTGAATGAGTGAGTTAATACATACATAAACCACCTCATACAGTACAGTCCGTGCAGTATACTGGGTAACAGGGCTCAAATTCCTTAGCAGCTATATAGCGTAAGATAATAGCATTCACCGCCCTACCACAGTATTGTTCGTGTACTCACAGTCAATTCTGAGGGAGACTGGCGACTCCAGTGATCCTGGGCTGTCTCGCGGTCCCTTCCTTTGGGTTGAATTGCGGGTATGCCTAACACCGTTCGCCGGAAGAACTCCTCTCTCACAGGTAGATCCAGACACACACAGGCCTTGGCGTGACTCACTGCTGACGTTAACGATCCTGATTGGTTAACCGTTGCACACCTTCCTTCCTCCCATTGGACAATAGGTACCAGCACTCACTCCTTCAATCCGATCCTCGGTTTAACAGCAAAAATAATCCAAAGAAAAGAGAGCAAGTCCGAGGTCAGATTTAAAAGCCAAATACTTTATTGTAAAAGTTAAAATCTATTCAGTTTAAAAAGGCCCCCAATAGGCGTGTTGGACCTTTGATTAGTTACCTGTGAAACTAACAAATATCTACTATAAGTCAATCCAGCATAACAAAACATTTAAGGCATAAAAAACTTCAAAGAAAACATAGATAAATTGAAAGTACAAACACTGAATGCCGGCTTTGTCTTATGTAAAACCTAGCCTTAGGAACTATCCTGGTGTATCATATTAAAGTGTCTATAATTAAAACTAACCTATTGATAATAGTTATTGCCAGTCTCAAATATGTACTTATCTACATCATAAAGCTGGAAATTGAAAATGTCAATAAATCTACAGCTAATCCAATCTATAAATACATGGATTAATGTTGTTAAGTGTATCAAAATATATATGAATATGACTCTATGACTAAGGATGGAGCAAATAAAATAAAATTTAATTTAAAGAATTCAAAGAGTTCAAAAATAAATGTATAATGTAAAGAAAAATTATAAAAATAAAAATAAAAGTGATGGTAATAAGAAAATATTTGAATCCAGAAAAACTAAGGGATATCTTATATTATTATTCCCAATAATTGATTAGATCATATTGGGAATTTAAACCTCTGGGATGTCTAGTTTCCAGCTGGAAAATCCAGAACATTTCACGTTTTCCTAACAATTTTTCTTTGTCACCCCCCCTCTGGGGAGTAACCACTTGTTCAATTGCCTTCCATTTTAATGAAGCAATGCTATTATGATGTTTTGTGAAGAAGTGCTGCACAATTGGAGTAGTTGCTTTCCCCACTTTGATGGTACTAAAATGTTCCCTCATACGGGATCTTACGTCTCTAGTCGTAAGTCCTATATATTGGACCTGACATTGTGTACACTCCAACATATAAATAACATTGCTTGATGAGCAATTGAGACATCTTTCAATGTCATATGTCTTGCCTGTGACAGTAGAGGAAAAGGTGGTTGTCATATCCATATATTCACACGGTTTACACCTATTGTGTCCGCATCTGAACATACCCCTATGTTGTAGCCATGAGCTAGTAGGTTGTTTTACAGGTTTTAATTTAGAAGGGGAGAGTATGTTGCCAAGTGTACAAGCCCTTCTGTATGAGCATCTCAGACCATTATCAACAGTATCAATTAGTTTATCATCCGCCGTTAACATACCATAATGTTTCCGAACTATACCACATATTTGTTGGTATTGAGCACTAAATGTGGTAACAAATGTAACTCCCTTGTGATCAGATGGGGTGGTGTCACCACTTTTGGGGGTGAGCAAAGATCTTCTATCTATGTGTTTAACCTCATTTATAGCCTTGGTTATATCAGAATTTTTATAACCCCTCTCTTTAAGGCGACTCACTAGATCTTTTGACTGTTTATCATATGTTTGTGTGTCAGAACAGTTTTGTTTGAGCCTAATCAACTGTCCCTTTTCTATCGCGTAAGGGACATGCTTGGGATGGCAGCTCCGGCCATGTAACAAAGTGTTGCCCGAGATCGGTTTCCTGTAACTGCTAGTTACAATCCTGCCATCAAACATGCCCCTCATCGTGATATCAAGGAAATTTATTCCATAGGGTTCTACCTCGAAAGTGAACCCAAGTTTGAGATCATTGTCATTGATCCAAGTTATAAACTCTGTGATGTTGCCCTTCTCACCCTTCCAAATTATTAGAAGGTCATCAATGAAACGCTTATAGAAAGCAATTTCATTGATATATGGATTAATTTGTGCATAGACGTGGGACAGCTCCCACCAACCTAAATATAGGTTGTCGTATGAAGGTGCAAATTTAGCACCCATAGCTGTCCCACGTCTCTGCAAGAAAAAATCACCCTCAAATTCAAAATAATTGTGGGTCAACAAAAATAAAGTAACCCTCAGTATATAATAAAATTGGTTTGTTCCTCCAAAAAATATCTCAAAGCCTGTATCCCCTTATCATGTGGGATCATGGAATATAATGATGTTACATCCACTGTGACCCATACGTTGTCAGTACTCCATTTCTCGGACTCAAGTAATTGTAAAACATGTGTGGTGTCCTTCAAATGACTCGGTAACTGGGTCACCAGTGGCTGCAATATCGCATCCAACCATTGGGATACATTTTCTGTGTATGACCCAATCCCGCTGACAATAGCTCTACCCTTCACACCCTCCAAAGATTTGTGGACCTTTGGAAGGTGGTGAAAGATAGGAGTGACAGGGTGGTCGACCAAAAGATAGTCATAGGTGTTTCTATCTAGGAAGCCACTTTCCAGGCCATCATCCAAAAGATCTTTAAGCTCCATTTGGAAAAACCAAATGGGGTTGTGATCAAGTTTTGTATAACTTTCTGTGTCTAATAGTTGCCTGTTGGCTTCCTGTATGTAATCAGACCTGTTCATGACAACCACCGAGCCACCTTTGTCAGCTCCTTTCACCACCAAAGCTTTATTGTTCTGAATGGATTTTAAGGCTGTTTTCTCCTGTTTAGTCAAATTATTAGTAGTACATGTATTCGTAGTTTTCAAATTAACAAGATCCTGCTCCACCCTTTTGTAAAAGGTTTCTAAGACATTACCTCGTGAATGAATGGAATAAAATTTGTACTTGTTTTTAAATCTGACTTGTTTGTCCACTGATTGACTAGGGGACAAAGAGCCCTCATTCAAAAGACTGTTAAGATTGATAACATCACATTGTTCTGAGAAAGATAGGGGCAGACTCTGGTCATCCACTCTCCTATCTAGTAATGGAGTAGAATTCTCAGAGTCATGGAAATGCTTGCGCAAAGTTAAATTCCTTATTAGTCTGTTAAGATCTAAGATGGTATTAAAAAGGTTGTAATCACTGGTTGGTGCAAAACCTAAACCGTGGCTCAAGACTTTGATTTGTATGGGGGTTAATTCAACATCTGATAGATTAATGACCTGAAAATTTAACGTCTCCGTTGGGATCTGTTTGTTCTCTGAGGATACCTGGGTTCTGAGGTACCTATTGCCCCTGTTCCCCTCCCTAGGACTTGTGGAGGGATTGAAAAAACCTGTTCAATAGCTCTGGAGTCTTGTACAGTCCTATTGTCTGTATTCATGGAACCCATACCCAAATGTGTATTAGCCAATTCAATACAAGTAGTGTAGTACAGCAACCAACCGGAGAATAGTGCTCGTGAAGACAGGGGCTCTGCCAGGGTCCCCTAACATCTATGATACAAACAATTTTGTCCACAGCACTGTTATATTAATTATTCTTTATTTTCTGTTAAAGATACAGACATAAAATGCGACGTTTCGAGTGTTGCCACTCTTACTCATGCTAATACATTGTATCATTTGAAACAAATTTAAAGCCCTCAGTTTCGCGCCAACCACTACATTCAGTGGCTCTGCTGCCATCTACTGACCAACAAAATTATAACACTTTAAAAACATTACTTTGTTATACAAACTAAGTATTAGTATCTGTTTGCCCTTACTTACTTTCTGAAAATTGATGCATTCTAAGTTTTACATTAAATTTATGCAGTCCTGTTTACAATCAACTATACATAATTTGAACAATAGCCATACATATATTTTCAATAGTATGATAAACATTGATAAAATAAACTTTTGATAGAATAAATTTCTTACAATATGTTTCATACATGAAAATGTTTTTACAAGAAAATTAATCTTTCATTACAGAAAAATAGACCAATCATAGTCTCTATTGAGACCATTTGGTTCCATACATCCTAGTTCAAATATCCAGTACATTTCTTTTTCCTTCAATATTTTTTCCCGATTACTACCATTTCTCTGGGGACCCACACTGTCTATGACTTGCCATCGTAATTGGCTTATCTGGTGTCCACATTTCAAAAAATGATGGGACACTGGGGCTTCAAGATTTTTGCACCGAATATTTGAACGGTGCTGGCATATTCTGTCTCTAACCATGCGTGTGGTTTCCCCTAAGTAGATTAGGGAACAATTACATTTTATGAGGTAGATAACATATTTTGACTCACATGTATGGTGTTCTCTTATCTCATATTTCTTCCCTGTTCTTGGATGGAAAAAATATCTACCTTTAATTACAGAGTGGCAGCTCATACAGCCTAGACAAGGAAATGTTCCTTTGTTTTTATTTCCTAGGAGTGTTTGTCTTGCTTGTTTCTTGGGCCCTACATCTGTACTGGTGAGTTGGTCTCTTAAGTTTTTTACTCTCTTGTAAGCCATTAACGGAGGGTTTTTGAAAAGCTCAATTTCCTTATTACACTCTCTTAATATGTGCCAGTGCTTTGTTACAATACGTTTAATTTCTTCACTGTTAGGGTTAAATTGAGTGACCAATATCAACTTGTCTTCTTTATCTCTTTCTCTTAAGCTTTTTCCTTTTTGTTTCATATTATTGGTGTGCTTTTCAATTAATGTACTTGGATACCCTCTATCTAGGAATTTTTTCTGCATTTCCTTCATTCTTGTTTGTTTAATTTCTGGGTTAGTAACTATCCTGTCCACCCTGAGTAACTGACTCTTTGGTAGTGAATTTATTAGCCCTCTAGGATGGAAGCTATCATAGCTTAATAATGTATTTCTATCTGTATCTTTTTTATACAGATCAAACACTAGCTTATTTCCCTCTTTGATTACTCTAGTGTCCAAGAATGTTACTGTTTCTTCACTCCACTCTATAGAGAATTCTAATCCTTTGACTGCTCCATTTATTTCATTCACGAACTCCATAAGGGACTCCACGCTGCCCCACCATATGCCAAACACATCGTCTATAAATCTCCACCAGGTGGCGCCATACAGACGGAATTTCTCATTTTCATACACTATTCTTTCTTCAATTTCACTCATGAATAGGTTGGCATATGATGGGGCAACGTTGGTCCCCATGGCTGTCCCTTTTACCTGGATGTACCAGTCATCTTGGAATAAAAAATGATTCCAATAGAGGATAAGCCTTAATAGATTCTCAATAAATTCTACTTGTAAATCTGAACATTTCTTATTTACTTTACATACTTTTTTAATTATGCCAATTCCTGTTTCGTGCTTGATAGCCGTGTAGAGGCTCTTTACATCCATTGTATAAAGCAAAAATTTGTCTGATTCTAGACATAATTCTTTAGCTTTATTCATGAAGTCTCCTGTGTCTTTTAAGTATGATGATATCTGTTTCACCTCTGGCTGTAATATTTTGTCCAGAAATGTTGAGATATTAGTTAAAGCAGAATTAACACTCGAGACTATGGGCCTCCCTGGTGGTGCAGTTAAATTCTTATGTACTTTAGGTACAGTGTTGAACACCGGGTTCTTTGGCTCTTTGTTAAACAGATAATCCCTCAATTTCTTATCTATTAATTTGTTTTCAAAAGCCTTATTTAATGTTAATTCAATTTCTTTCTGAATTTTACTCACAGGGTTATAATTTAATTTCTGATATGTCTCCTTATCCTTAAGTTGGTCCTCAATTTCATTTATATAGTATGCTCTATCTAACACTATGGTGGCCCCGCCTTTATCCGCTTTTTTAATAGTTAGCTCTCTAGATTTACTTTTCAACTCCTTTATGGCCTTATGTTCACCTTTAGTTAGATTAAACCCTCCAGCTTTGTTCTTATATTGTTTCTTTAAAATTCTTCTTTCATCCTTACATTTCAATTTATCTATATCATTACATACCAGCTTAATAAATGTATTTACACTGTGATTATTAGAAGATGGGTTAAACATGCTTTTATTTTTTAAAGATAAATCTTTCAATTTCCACTCAATACCCACATCCTTATTTTCAGATTCTAGATATTTTTTCTCATGGAACCACGTTTTCAATTTGATATTCCTAAAAAACCTCTGTAAATCTTTATTTAATTCAAAGAAATTGGTATTTGCATAAGGGCAAAAAGAGAGTCCTTTTTCTAGCAAGCTTAACTCTTCGCTAGTCAGTTCTTTCCCAGATATGTTCAATACAGTGGACAGTTCAGATCTTACCCCTTTATGCAGCTCAGTCCGATTATCTATTGGTCTGTCTTCTTTATCTTTACTCCCTTCTACTTCAGTTGTCGGTGTTGGGATTGTTTCCCTCTCCTGCTCGATCTCCTTGGGCCACCTCTGCCCCGGCCTCTGCTTCTTGCGGTGTTTCTTCCCACCTCTATGCCGAGGCTTTCGTTGCTTGAATCTAAAGGGGAGGAGTCGTCTGATTCACCTTGTGATGTTGTCATATCCCCTTCCGGTTGTGCTCCTTGTTCTCGATTCCTATTGGCTCTGCGTGCTCCAGCTCTTCTATTGCCGTAGTTGTTATGGCTGTTACCATGGGAACCGTTTCGCCACTTGTAAACTCTCCCGGTAAGATAGTCCGCTTCATCCCTTTGAAATTTTTGTCTTTTCCTTTCTTTAATTGTTTTCTGCAGTTCAGTTGTCTTTTCTTCAATCTGTTTGATCAGGGTTTCAAAGTCTCCCGATGTTAGGCTTTTTGACAGCTCTTCACGGCTGTGTTTGATCTTTTCCTCCTGTATTGCTATTTCTTCAATTAGAGACTCCACCGTCAGAACCAATAGGTCGTAGGAGCATTTGTTTATTATGGATTCAAATTTGTCACAATACTCTTTCTTATCCCTTAGTAATGTGGGACAAATGCTCATCCTCAGACCCCTCGGTATCCTTTTCACCCTATAGTATTCTGATAAGGTGCTTACATGCAGGCTCCATTTAACATTTTTGTATGTCATTTGTTCAAATGTTTTGCTTAAATTTTCAGCAGGTGCTGCATGCAAAAAGTCTCTCGGTCCTTTAGATAAAGCCGTAATTCTGGCCGCATCGACTTCTGTGTAGGCAAACATTTTCGTTCCATCTGTAGCTTTACTTTCCATTTTCAAATAAACTCCTGTTGCACGTACTGGGCAGAATTATCCAATTCAATACAAGTAGTGTAGTACAGCAACCAACCGGAGAATAGTGCTCGTGAAGACAGGGGCTCTGCCAGGGTCCCCTAACATCTATGATACAAACAATTTTGTCCACAGCACTGTTATATTAATTATTCTTTATTTTCTGTTAAAGATACAGACATAAAATGCGACGTTTCGAGTGTTGCCACTCTTACTCATGCTAATACATTGTATCATTTGAAACAAATTTAAAGCCCTCAGTTTCGCGCCAACCACTACATTCAGTGGCTCTGCTGCCATCTACTGACCAACAAAATTATAACACTTTAAAAACATTACTTTGTTATACAAACTAAGTATTAGTATCTGTTTGCCCTTACTTACTTTCTGAAAATTGATGCATTCTAAGTTTTACATTAAATTTATGCAGTCCTGTTTACAATCAACTATACATAATTTGAACAATAGCCATACATATATTTTCAATAGTATGATAAACATTGATAAAATAAACTTTTGATAGCATAAATTTCTTACAATATGTTTCATACATGAAAATGTTTTTACAAGAAAATTAATCTTTCATTACAGAAAAATAGACCAATCATAGTCTCTATTGAGACCATTTGGTTCCATACATCCTAGTTCAAATATCCAGTACATTTCTTTTTCCTTCAATATTTTTTCCCGATTACTACCATTTCTCTGGGGACCCACACTGTCTATGACTTGCCATCGTAATTGGCTTATCTGGTGTCCACATTTCAAAAAATGATGGGACACTGGGGCTTCAAGATTTTTGCACCGAATATTTGAACGGTGCTGGCATATTCTGTTTCTAACCATGCGTGTGGTTTCCCCTAAGTAGATTAGGGAACAATTACATTTTATGAGGTAGATAACATATTTTGACTCACATGTATGTTGTTCTCTTATCTCATATTTCTTCCCTGTTCTTGGATGGAAAAAATATCTACCTTTAATTACAGAGTGGCAGCTCATACAGCCTAGACAAGGAAATGTTCCTTTGTTTTTATTTCCTAGGAGTGTTTGTCTTGCTTGTTTCTTGGGCCCTACATCTGTACTGGTGAGTTGGTCTCTTAAGTTTTTTACTCTCTTGTAAGCCATTAACGGAGGGTTTTTGAAAAGCTCAATTTCCTTATTACACTCTCTTAATATGTCAAATTAGAAAAGGTTGACCTCAGCGCCTAACAACAACCTATATGCCCGGGGGAGGGGGTATTCCTAGCTGGTACCCAATGTAAGAGAAGAAAATAAAGGTGTAACCCCAGGCGCCTACCCTAAGGAGGCTAGGTGAATAAAACTGTGAAAATAGAATTTAAACTTCAGTGTTGTCTAAAAAATGTGTTTTAATACATAAATTTAAAATGAATGGTTTGCAGATAAAAACAAGTAAACATACAATGCTTCATGGATCCATGATAAATAACACAATGGGATAAAAGTAGAATAAAACAGTGAAATATAAAAGCAATACAATAATACTTAAGCAATGCTGTACAATACAATAGTATACGAATAGCAGCGATGAACAATCAATTTTGAGGAGAAAAAAGTGGAAAGTCTATGAAAAAATGTGAAAAAAACTCCTCTATGATAAAATCCAAATAATATGTGTATGTGAAAAAAACTCCTCAGGATAAAATCCAAAAAATTATATAATATAATATAGTCCAAAAAATATATATACAGTCCAAAAAATATATATATACAGTCCAAAAAATATATATATATATATATATCGTGAAAGAAATGTGGTATCCAAACTGTTCCAAAATCAATACAAATAATGCAAACTTGGGTGTGGAGAATGTCTTAATAAAAGTGGTGTGTGGAAAAATGTGAGTGCTCCAATATTCTTCAAAATCCTTATCCTCAAACAAAAAATCTTCAAATCAAATTGGAATAAGTGAAAAAATGGAAAAAACAAAAAAGCAATAACCTGTGGAGAGAGAAGAGAAAAAATATAGTGTAGATTGTCCTAAATGTTCAGCAAATAATGAAATAAGGCTTACCAGTGCTGGTCAACGCGTTTCGGCCCGTGCTAGGCCTTTCTCAAGAAGTGAATTTATTAGCCATCCCTAGGATGGAAGCTATCATAGCTTAATAATGTATTTCTATCTGATAGAAATACATTATTAAGCTATGATAGCTTCCATCCTAGAGGGCTAATAAATTCACTACCAAAGAGTCAGTTACTCAGGGTGGACAGGATAGTTACTAACCCAGAAATTAAACAAACAAGAATGAAGGAAATGCAGAAAAAATTCCTAGATAGAGGGTATCCAAGTACATTAATTGAAAAGCACACCAATAATATGAAACAAAAAGGAAAAAGCTTAAGAGAAAGAGATAAAGAAGACAAGTTGATATTGGTCACTCAATTTAACCCTAACAGTGAAGAAATTAAACGTATTGTAACAAAGCACTGGCACATATTAAGAGAGTGTAATAAGGAAATTGAGCTTTTCAAAAACCCTCCGTTAATGGCTTACAAGAGAGTAAAAAACTTAAGAGACCAACTCACCAGTACAGATGTAGGGCCCAAGAAACAAGCAAGACAAACACTCCTAGGAAATAAAAACAAAGGAACATTTCCTTGTCTAGGCTGTATGAGCTGCCACTCTGTAATTAAAGGTAGATATTTTTTCCATCCAAGAACAGGGAAGAAATATGAGATAAGAGAACAACATACATGTGAGTCAAAATATGTTATCTACCTCATAAAATGTAATTGTTCCCTAATCTACTTAGGGGAAACCACACGCATGGTTAGAGACAGAATATGCCAGCACCGTTCAAATATTCGGTGCAAAAATCTTGAAGCCCCAGTGTCCCATCATTTTTTGAAATGTGGACACCAGATAAGCCAATTACGATGGCAAGTCATAGACAGTGTGGGTCCCCAGAGAAATGGTAGTAATCGGGAAAAAATATTGAAGGAAAAAGAAATGTACTGGATATTTGAACTAGGATGTATGGAACCAAATGGTCTCAATAGAGACTATGATTGGTCTATTTTTCTGTAATGAAAGATTAATTTTCTTGTAAAAACATTTTCATGTATGAAACATATTGTAAGAAATTTATTCTATCAAAAGTTTATTTTATCAATGTTTATCATACTATTGAAAATATATGTATGGCTATTGTTCAAATTATGTATAGTTGATTGTAAACAGGACTGCATAAATTTAATGTAAAACTTAGAATGCATCAATTTTCAGAAAGTAAGTAAGGGCAAACAGATACTAATACTTAGTTTGTATAACAAAGTAATGTTTTTAAAGTGTTATAATTTTGTTGGTCAGTAGATGGCAGCAGAGCCACTGAATGTAGTGGTTGGCGCGAAACTGAGGGCTTTAAATTTGTTTCAAATGATACAATGTATTAGCATGAGTAAGAGTGGCAACACTCGAAACGTCGCATTTTATGTCTGTATCTTTAACAGAAAATAAAGAATAATTATTATAACAGTGCTGTGGACAAAATTGTTTGTATCATATGTGTATTAGCAATGGGAGGAGAAATGTGATAATTCTGATATGACTGACCACTATGATATGTATTTGGTGCCATATTCTGTTGTGTATAGTCATACTGAGATGGTCTTGGCTGTTGAAAAGATGTGGTACCTGAGGGCATTGTCATATGTGCATGATCATCATAAGGTCTAGGTCTAGTGCAATTATCATTAAGCAGCACTTTCAAACAGTTGTGCAAGAACAGAAGAATTCTTTATTCTGAAGCAGATGTTTTTCATTGAGGACACCATAAAGCTCAGGTGGAATCCTTTTGGCAGCTAAATCATATCTGTATTTTACAGTGGGTCCAAATAGCTTTTGGAGCTACCTCTTTCATTTTTGTGTTGAGACCACTTTGTCAGCCTTTCATTGATGTTGCACCATCACTGCAAATACCATAGCAACCTTTCCAGACAATATTGATCTCTATCATGCATTCATGTAATGTGTTCAAAATGTTTTCACCAGTTGTGTGGGGGGACAGGGCACGGCAAAATAAAAACTCTTTGTGAATGTCTATTTCTTTCACATACAGCACTTATGTTAACAAGTGTAAACATTTGGCTACATCAGTGAATTCGTCAATCTGCAGTGCATAAAATTGGCTTTGCCTGATGCCCTCTAACACTTGCCCCTTCACATCATGTGCTATCTCTGAAATGTGTCAAGATACACAGTGTTGTTAGAGAGTCGGATGGAGTCTAGCTTATCTGCTGCTGCCTCTCCTATCATTACAGAACACATTTATTTGCCTGCAGTCAAAATTCATGTTTCTCCTCAAAATGACTGTTTATATATGTCTGTTCTCGGAAAGCTTTAATATAAAAAAATATATAAATATATATAAAAAAATAATTCATGTTTCTCCAATGGTAATGTGCTTTACTTGCCTTGGCAATGTGTAATGAAATATTATATGATACTTGCTCAAATTTGTCCACAACTTTCTTTTGCCCTCGAAAGGCATCAGGTTTTCTTTGAAAAAACTTTGGAGGTTTTCCTGCTATCTCCTCATGATTGGTGTCCAGGTGTCGGTGACATTTTGTAGGTTGCATGCTGTCATTTGCAAGAACATCCTGATAACACATAAAGGTTGTGGAGCCTCACTGAAACCTGTCCATGAAAATCCCAAACTGATGTATTCCTTATCATATTGTCTTCTTCTGGGTTTGACACCCGAAACTGAAGGCTGTGACCCTGTTTTTTTTTTTTTTTTTTTAATTATCCATTTTAATAACAAAGTCACTTGCAGATCTTAAGAGCCTTTTTTAGTTCGTAATATAATATTTTTGTTTAACTTTCTCTTGCATGGAATAAGACAGCTGTCAAAAGTGTCTGTGATTTTTTTTATCATTGTACATAAATTGTGACATACGAATACAAATCTAAATTTGCAAATATTTTTTTTAATATGATTATTTTTTCAAGTACAATTTTGTTATTTGGAAGTACACTTTTCTTTTTAGAAATACAATACAATTTTTTTCTTTTGAAAGTACAATTTTGTTTTGGAATTGCACTTCCAAAATGTGTCAAAACACTGTAAAGAATAAATGCTGCTTCCCATTTTTGCTAAAGGAGTTGTGATAATTAATTGGTTTTCAAACATTTATTTTTTATTTTTTGAAACATATCAAACCTGTCAGAATAGATGATTTTAAAATGAATTTAAAATGTTTTTTTTATTTTAAAGGGATAGGAAAGTCAAAATTAAACTTGCATGATTCAGATAGAGCATGTCATTTTAAGACACTTTTAAATTTACTTTTATTTTCAAATGTGCTTCATTCTCATAGTATCCCTTGTTAAAAAAATGAATACGCACATATCATACACTACTGGGAGCTGCTAATTGGTGCCTGCACACATTTGTCTCTTGTGATTGGCTAAATAGATATTTTCTGCTTCCTGTCAGTAGTGCAATGCTGTCCCTTCAGCAATGGATAGCAAGATTTTGGAGTTTACTAAAATTTTGGAGTTTACTATCCCTTTAATGCAAAAAAAAAACAAAAACAAAAAAACAACACTTTTTATGCCATTATTTACAGGGAAACCTTGTTTTGTACAATGAGGTTTGGAACTTTTGGCAATATTTTAAACCTCTGAACATACCAGTTTCACCATTTACAGTATGAGAATTGTTAAAATTATAATATCAGTTGCAGCCACTTTCTTACAGAAAATAATTGCCCATCTATTCTTCTTGATTTCAGATCAAAGTCAAAAAGAGGTCTTTTCTCAATGACTGAAAAAACTTTAAATAAAGAATTCTAAAATATTAAATGTAAAAAAAAAAATGTATCATTGAGCAATCTTGCTTAGAATATTCATCATGCCCATATACAAATGGTATTCAGATGGTTTAACCCTTATCAGGATGGTTTTGAAATATAAAAGGTTCATTTTACACATATAAATTAATATTTTCCTTATTGTTGTTCTTAATATATTATTTATATATTATATTATCCTTGTTCTTTATATCTGTGTCAATGATTTTACTCAAAAGACAGAGCAATTTGGAAAAGGAGTAAAAAAAAATAAAAAAAAAATTGTTCCTTGGTGACTGAAAAATATTCCATAACACAAAAGCACAATTGTTATCATCCCCTTTTGATTTAGTGTTACTTTAGGGACAATAAGGCTTGAGTACATTACCTGGCATGAGATCAGAATCTCTTGTAACTCAAAATCAGGTGCATTTTAAAGGGAAAAAATAAGAAAATTGCAGTACACAAGAATGATAATAATAAAAAAGAAATGGGGGAAATGCACTACGAATATTTAGCTTCATTTGAGTAATTGGATTTTCAAAAGCAATTCTAGATCTCGCAGACCCAGGAAATTTAGTGAATCTATGGAATCTATGCACCTGTATGAACCAGCTGTTCCAAATTGTTATGCAAATAGAATTGATGCAAATAAGTTCCTGTATTCCTGGAGGTTCTGCAAGCAGTTAGGGAATTAACAAAATGTTTCTAAAATACTTTCTAACTACATAATTTGCTGTTGGTTTACAAATAGTGATAACAATAATAGAGTTGTTGTTTTTTTTTTAAATATGTAAAAAATAAATTACTTTATTTAGATCATTCAAAGCAAAAGGCATTTGATCAAAATGTCCTCCTTTTGGAAATAAAAACTCTGGCCAGTTCAGCGTTTTTTTAAAAAAAAAATTTGTTTAAAAATAGGGATGGGCGGATGTTTCGCAACAATCGAAAAATGAAACAAATTTTAACACATTTGTTCATTTGTTTCAAATTTTGAATGTTTGTACAACATTCTAACATTATTATAATGAAATAGTATTTCTAATGCTATCTTTAAATGTAATATTCAATTAGAATTTGAATTCTGCAATATTTGTATTAGAAAAAATCTAATCAATACATTTGTAATAGTATTTCCATAGGCATGCGCACGGGATGTGCTGGGTGTGCCCAGGAACACCCTAATACAGTGTAACTCCGGGCTCCTGTGCCTTAAAATTGGACCTTGGATTAAAGCTCCCTTGCTGGCCGCCACTTGCCGCATTCCAGCAGCAGCTAAAATTTAGCCTGGTGCGGCTGGATGCTTTCTAGGCTACTTGACTGGGAACTACATTTCCCACAATACCACCAACGTATAGTGGTGCAGTAGCACAGCCCCTGTTCTGTCAAAAACTCCAAGTCGTCGAAATCTCCAATTATGTCACTTGCGCTGACTCTCCCATTTTCACTATTTGTTTTTGCCCCGTTGATCCTCTGGCCTCCACCCAAAGTGAACCTTGGGGAATAAGGTTTACAAGGGAGGCAAAAATAGATAGTGAAAATAGGCGCTAATGCTGAATTACAGTGCCTATCTGATTGGCCCATGTCTCTGTCAGGGACAGGATGCACAACCAATCAGATGAATGGTTTGGGTGTAATTGGAGATTTCGATGAATAGAGCAGTACTTTCAGCTCCTTCTGAATTGCTCCTGCTCCTTCTTCCCAAGACTGTCCCTTGGATACCTCGGGGAGAGGGTAAATAACAAATAGGGTGCCTATTACATATATGCACTGTTGCATGCACTGTTTAAAGTTTTTCGTTCTTGTTATGGCATAATAAAGTAAAGATGTGACAGGAAGCTTTCCTGCAGATGAGAACTTTGAGGACTTTAGAGTATTGCCTTTTTGATTGCCATGGGGTTAACTGTCTGCTGCTGTTTAGCAACTGTAGACAGGTTGAGTTGCTGCAGAGGTTTGATTGACAGCTGTCCAGTGTGGGGAGGGCGCTGTTCCATGCTAGACTGCCATCATTTTAATTTAAAGTGATCCAGTACATGCAATAAACATTTTTTCTTCATGCAACAGTGAGTCTGTGATCTTATAATGCTACAATAAGTTGCTTGCAGCTAACATTTGTGGTGGTTCTCTACCTTCTGCATTTCTTGATTGATTGAATTTCTATCTATTAAATCCTGTCTAATTATTTTAAGGATCCAGGGCTTTTATTGCACTAACCATACTGAATATTATTTTGGAAATTCTGGTCAGCTGGCAACTGAAATGCCAAGATATTGCTAATGCTGTTAATACTGTTTTTACGGATCCTCATTATTGGTGATGTTTCCTTAAAGCACAGGTATTTATCACACACAGAGATATTAATACATTGTTGGTGTGATAAATTACGTTTTGATAAATATATATTATGTATATGTGTGTATATTGTGGGTATATTGTGTGTATATTGTGTGTATATTGTGTGTATATTGTGTGTATATTGTGTGTATATTGTGTGTATATTGTGTGTATATTGTGTGTATATTGTGTGTATATTGTGTGTATATTGTGTGTATATTGTGTGTATATTGTGTGTATATTGTGTGTATATTGTGTGTATATGTGTGTATATTGTGTGTATATTGTGTGTATATTGTGTGTATATGTGTGTATATTGTGGGTATATTGTGTGTATATGTGTGTATATTGTGTGTATATTGTGTGTATATGTGTGTATATTGTGTGTATATTGTGTGTATATTGTGTGTATATGTGTGTATATTGTGGGTATATTGTGTGTATATGTGTGTATATTGTGTGTATATTGTGTGTATATGTGTGTATATTGTGGGTATATTGTGTGTATATGTGTGTATATTGTGTGTATATTGTGTGTATATTGTGTGTATATGTGTGTATATTGTGTGTATATTGTGTGTATATTGTGTGTATATTGTGTGTATATTGTGTGTATATTGTGTGTATATTGTGTGTATATTGTGTGTATATTGTGTGTATATTGTGGGTATATTGTGTGCGCTTGGTGATTAAAAGCCAAAATCTGTGGGGGTTAAAAAATTAATTGAAAACAGTCTCCCTACACTCATTCCCATAAGTAAGCTCACAATGAATACAAAAATATATCACAATTTTAAAAAACAAAAAACAAGCCTTGGTTTATCACCTTCTTGAGCAGTTACTACCACTGCAACTGACTTTTAACTCCCAATGAGTGTGGCAGGATCCCCCTGCACTGACCAACCTACGCCTGGAGAGGGTTAGCTGGTACACCCCAAGTTACCAGCCTGTGTACTTGAGCTAAATGTGAGTACCAATTTGGCTGTTCTTATTTTGATTGTTTGGCATACTGATATTACACGAGGCGCCCCCTCTTGTCTCCTATATCAGAACTTCTAAATAGTGTTTCTTAAATCAAATGTTACATTAAAAATGTTCAGTGTAGATATTTGATATAATTATGAACATTCAAAAATTAAAGTAACATTTGAAAACCGGAAATAACAGTTTATTACCGAATTTTAATGGATTTTTTTTTATCAACATTTAAAAAACGAATGTCCACAGAACTATTCATTCTACCAAGCAAATTACACTTTAATCACATTCACCCATCCCTACTCAGAAAGCACAATGTAAGGAATGCCGTCTGTAGGAGCTGTACCTCCTAGCCCTGGCTGTAACTGAAGATTGAAGTACAAAGTGAGATCATCCCAATAGAAAGTACTACACATTAATAATCTGTCAGACAAATTGCCGTACTTTTTGTGGCAAGAAATTTTAAAATGTTATAATTATTATTTAATATAACATAAAAAATTATTTCCATTTGTATAAATAACACAGTGCTACCAGATAACATTATGGGCACTTGTTAGAGGGATCATTGGAAATAAGAAGCAGTAGAATAAAAAACAGGGGAAAAATCAAATAAGCTTACAAGAGATCGAAGTGAACATAAATTAATTATTTCCATATTGCACAGTAAGAAGTATTGTATGCAGAAGAACAATATTCTGTATGTGAACAACATAACAATAGGACATTTTCATAACTCCTGTCAGCTTAGTGCACAAGTGTAGGTGTTTTTTTTCAGTTTGCCTTCTCCATTGACCTCCATGGGGAGAATAAATTAACGCGTCATGATAAATTGTTAGAGTGCGCCTGGTTTCGCTCACGAGAAAATGTTTTCCTTTCAAATTGTAATGTGAACACAAACTGACGCGTGCAAAAAGCCTCTGTCTAGTAAAGTTAACGCTCGTGCGAGTGCCCGAAATAGTGCTTCACTCTTAATCTAGCACTCAGTGAGAAAATAGTCATATAATACATTACAAATTGTTTTATAAAACATCGTAGTGCAACATTAGTAAGGTAAGTGTAATTTATTTTTTAAAAAGGACATTGTACCCAAAATCTGTATGCACATCATTCCCGTTCAGACACACAGCAGGTGCAATCAGAGAACATAGGTGCATTCAACATACAGACATACATATGCTCCACAGCTAGTGATCAGAGATAACATTAATATTATTTTTAACAGTTCCTTTACTGTTTCTGAAGGTTAGAAAATATAATGGATATTAATTTATTTACTATCAGTTACTTCAAATGGATTTAATTGTGCATTTGACATATCAGTATTTTTGTCACATGTCCTTTTCCATATTAATGGGATTCACGGGATTCCACAATTGGTCATAAAATGTCACAATTAGCAAAATGTTATATGCAATTATTTGTATGGTTTAATTTAAAAGAAAAAAAGAACTTAACAAGATTCCAAAAGTTAATTTGAGCTGATAATTTTCTTTACTATGTAAAAATGTCAGTTCAGGGCAGGGTGTTAAAGTCTTTACAGGCATGAAACAATGAAAACACGACAGATTTATAATATTTGGCTACATTATTTTATCAACATAATATATGTATTAAAAACCTTATTAAATGCATTATATACAGCATCTTGTAGGGCATAGAGCTGTAGGTCTGATGTTGGCATAAAACTGACAGGGGATACTAAAATTGTAGTAATTTAGTTGCATCAATATCCTTTAACTTCATTTGAATTCAACTTCCTTTCTTTTGGTTGAGCTGCAAATGATTAAATGACATAACAGGCAGAGCTCGGAAACTAGTAGATATAATAAATCAGCCAAAAATATCGTAGAGAAATCTACTAAAAATGTTTATAGTCAACAATTTTCAAACATTTATAAAAGTCTAACAGTCTTAAGGGGAAATAAAAATGTAAGATGAAAATAGTCATATCACTACTGGGTGCATAGAACTATGTGTTTAAGCTTTGCAAAGGGATGTAGTAGAATGTTCTAATTAACAAGTGCATAATGAAAAGACAATAATTTAACATCTAGTCTGAATTTCAAATAAGCAGTAGATTTTTTTGGACAAATTTATTTTTTTCCCATTTTCCGACCCCCTGTATCATGTGACAGACATCAGCCAATCAAGACAAGTATACGTATAGCCTGTGCACATGCTCAGTAGGATCTTGTTGCCCAGAAAGTGTGAATATAAAAAGACTGTGCACAATTTGATAATAGAAGTAAACTGGAAAGTGTCTTAAAACTGCTGCTCTTTTATAAATCATAAAAGTTTATTTTGACTTGAGTGTGCCTTTAAAGTTAGCTCATACCAGTGAGGAACAGCAATAACCAACTGTGCTCAGCTCAGGATTGACAGTTTATAGGATTGACAGTTTATAGCTTGTCTCTCCCATGCCACAGCCACTGCCCTCCCACCTACCAGCACAGCACAGGGAACTCCCTTTCCTAACTTTCTTCCTACAGCCACTGCCCTGCCCCCCGCCTCCCAGCCCTCCCACCTCCCAGCACCTATTTAATGGAAGTTGCTGTGCAATCGCTCGCGGCGGGTGCGGCACTGGCGCACCGAAGGCTTGCCAAAGGCAAGCCCGTCTGTTCCCGTCCGCACCTGGACCGCGTCCAGCGCCACTAACCCTGGCTCCCACAACCACCACCACTACGACGCCAGCACCCTCCTCCATCTTAGACAACAACAGGGTCAAACTTAGACAACACAAGGGTGACACAATCTCACATCCTTTGGTCAACAACTAATAAGAATAATGGGCTGGATGGTGTCTAGTTTGTACTGTGAGTCAGCAGCCTACCCTTCTGATTCATGCACAAGCTGCACAGCGCAGCACTCTTTGTTTTGAAGTTTTCCTTATGACACTAATCTAGTGCTCTTGCAAATGTATAACATTCTTGCTGCCAAATCGTGCTGCAGACAGGTGCACACACCTGAGCTTACGTCTCTGCTTTTTAACAAACAATAACAAAAACAAAAATATGTGATAATAGAAGTAAAAAGTAAAGGGCCAGATTACAAGTGGAGCAGTATTTAACGCTTCTGCTCACGATCTATTTCCACTAGAAGTAAGGTTTTTGCACATGCTGGGTAGCGTGCAAACATTTAGCTTATAACTTTTAATACGTGTGCTAACCCACGCACATTAAAAAGTTTACTTCTGGCAGTGTTTGTGTGCAAGCGAAAGCGCTAAATAGAGCACCACTTGTAATCTGGCCAAGTAGGGAGTGCTATTTTCCTTGCAGTCGGGAACTAACTGGTACAATCAGATCCATAAATGAATAGCTGATTGGAAATGGATGATCCTGTTGTATATCTACAACAGGAGTTTGAATCCCACCAGCAGCTGCAGTGTTAGATTTTGCAAACATCAAATGTTGTTCTACAGCCCAGAATCATAACTGCAAAATGTACCATGCACACAATTTAAAGCATATATTTGTATAATAGTGATCTTTAGTATGGGTAAGAAAAGCACATTTACCCTTTCAAAGGAACAATAATAAGAAGAATGACATATGAGCTACAAATCACTGTACTAAACAATTAATCACAGGTACGTTCAAGAGAATTAAAATGAATTAATAAAAAAGAATAAAAAGGGACATTAAAGTAATTATTGTATTTATAAATCAGAATTGAATCACTACATTGCAAAGATGCACATAAGAAATGTTTAGAAAGCATCTAATAATATATTGTTAGCGGAACATGCCTTGTTTTGCCGCCCTGCCCCATAACTGTTGAAAAAGCCTCTTGAGTGTTTTTAATTTCTCTCTAATTATGGACTGTAATAAATTAACCTACAGGCTTGTTTGTGGTTAACTTCCTAGGATTACCCGGATTTCTTACTTTACCCGTAACACACACACACACACACATATATATATATATATATATATATATATATATATATATATACACAGTATACAACAGTGTGCAATATCACTTAAATGTCAAATTATTAAAAAATGTATAACCTTAAAGTAATTGCTTTACTTCTAAGTTTAACAGTAGGGTATTTGCTCTTATGTAAAATAAAGTTTAAATTTACTATATTAAAAATACCTACCCCACAGTAGGAACTCAATGCAAACAAAACAAACAAAGCAAACAAAAGTCAGTACAACTTTATTACTGAGATTCAAATCTTTTATTTTTTTCTGTACTGTCCACCTTTATTTTTTGGAGGATACTAGTATTACACATTTTTTTTTCTTTCTCTTTAAAAATGCCCTAAAGGTGTTCTATTGAATTCAAGCTAGTCGACATACTTGGCCAGGACATAGTTCTCACTTTTTTCTTCTCTAGAAACACTTTCATGATTTTAACAATGTACTTTGGATTGTTATCATGCTGACATATTCATCTTCTGCCCAGCTTCTGGAGACTGGGGCCCCTATTTAACAAAGGTCTTGCGGACCGGATCCGACAGTGCGGATCAGGTCCGCAAGACCTCTGAATGCGGAGAGCAATACGCTCTCCGTATTCAGCATTGCACCAGCAGCTCACAAGAGCTCCTGGTGCAACGCCGCCCCCTGCAGACTCGCGGCCAATGGGCCGCCAGCAGGGAGGTGTCAATCAACTCGATCGTACTCGATCAGGTTGATTTCCGCCGATGTCTGTCCGCCTGCTCAGAGCAGGCAGACAGGTCATGGAGCAGCGGTCTTTGTGACCGCTGCTTCATAACTGCTCCTTTCGGAGCTTGATAGATAGGCCCCTGGGAGTCATCTTGTTAGCCAGTATTTTGGTATATCCAAAGGCATTCATGGTGCCATCTATAAATATCTCACCAAAACCTTTTGCACTCATGCAGCCCTATATCATCACACTCCCACTCCCATGCTTCACTGTTGGGACTTTGGGAAAGATTTAACAAAGTCTGATAGGACAGGGGTGTACATCTTTTGCCCTGGTTAGTGTGTAACGCCGCCCACTGCTCGCGTGAGCCGGGGTTTTTAATCTCCCCAGTCAGAAAAGTCTGGAGAGATTGAGATACACTAAATTACAGATGGCAAAGTGAGTTAAGAAAAAGTGGTCTGATGACCGCTGCTGCACTCTGAAGCTCATATCAGAGCTTCATAAATGGAGCCCTACAGGGAGTGCAGAATTATTAGGCAAGTTGTATTTTTGAGGATTAATTTTATTATTGAACAACAACCATGTTCTCAATGAACCCAAAAAACTCATTAATATCAAAGCTGAATAGTTTTGGAAGTAGTTTTTAGTTTGTTTTTAGTTTTAGCTATTTAGCTATTTTAGGGGGATATCTGTGTGTGCAGGTGACTATTACTGTGCATAATTATTAGGGAACTTAACAAAAAACAAATATATACGCATTTCAATTATTTATTTTTACCAGTGAAACCAATATAACATCTCAACATTCACAAATATACATTTCTGACATTCAAAAACAAAACAAAAACAAATCAGTGACCAATATAGCCACCTTTCTTTGCAAGGACACTCAAAAGCCTGCCATCCATGGATTCTGTCAGTGTTTTGATCTGTTCACCATCAACATTGCGTGCAGCAGCAACCACGCCTCCCAGACACTGTTCAGAGAGGTGTACTGTTTTCCCTCCTTGTAAATCTCACATTTGATGATGGACCACAGGTTCTCAATGGGGTTCAGATCAGGTGAACAAGGAGGCCATGTCATTAGATTTTCTTCTTTTATACCTTTTCTTGCCAGCCACGCTGTGGAGTACTTGGACGCGTGTGATGGAGCATTGTCCTGCATGAAAATCATGTTTTTCTTGAAGGATGCAGACTTCTTCCTGTACCACTGCTTGAAGAAGGTGTCTTCCAGAAACTGGCAGTAGGACTGGGAGTTGAGCTTGACTCCATCCTCAACCCGAAAAGGCCCCACAAGCTCATCTTTGATGATACCAGCCCAAACCAGTACTCCACCTCCACCTTGCTGGCGTCTGAGTCGGACTGGAGCTCTCTGCCCTTTACCAATCCAGCCATGGGCCCATCCATCTGGCCCATCAAGACTCACTCTCATTTCATCAGTCCATAAAACCTTAGAAAAATCAGTCTTGAGATATTTCTTGGCCCAGTCTTGACGTTTCAGCTTGTGTGTCTTGTTCAGTTGTGGTCGTCTTTCAGCCTTTCTTACCTTGGCCATGTCTCTGAGTATTGCACACCTTGTGCCTTTGGGCACTCCAGTGATGTTGCAGCTCTGAAATATGGCCAAACTGGTGGCAAGTGGCATCTTGGCAGCTGCACGCTTGACTTTTCTCAGTTCATGGGCAGTTATTTTGCGCCTTGGTTTTTCTACACGCTTCTTGCGACCCTGTTGACTATTTTGAATGAAACGCTTGATTGTTCGATGATCACGCTTCAGAAGCTTTGCAATTTTAATAGTGCTGCATCCCTCTGCAAGATATCTCACTATTTTTGACTTTTCTGAGCCTGTCAAGTCCTTCTTTTGACCCATTTTGCCAAAGGAAAGGAAGTTGCCTAATAATTATGCACACCTGATATAGGGTGTTGATGTCATTAGACCACACCCCTTCTCATTACAGAGATGCACATCACCTAATATGCTTAATTGGTAGTAGGCTTTCGAGCCTATACAGCTTGGAGTAAGACAACATGCATAAAGAGGATGATGTGGTCAAAATACTAATTTGCCTAATAATTCTGCACTCCCTGTATGCATTCACTGTGGTAGTCCTGGCCAGGTTGACTCCAAACATTCTGGAACTAAATAAAAAGCAGAGACCTCACACTCACCCCTATAGCTAAGCTAACCCAAAAAAATCTGAGATCTAACACATGGAAAAGAACATATAGATATAACAAAATGGGTAGCGCTAAAAACTAGGGTAATATGTTTAAAACTCTTATAAATAATTGCATAAAATAATTACACATAAAAGATAGAAATATATTTTTTAAATATATTTTATCGTATGATTAAAAAAGTTGTGACCACAACATATAGTTACAACATATAATCAAATAGCACCAATCATATTGTTCCAGTGATAAGTCCCAAATGACATTCTTACAGTGACCGTTCGATAAAATGTAGTCAGTGTAGTCAGTGTATAAAAAAAGTGAATGCTAATACCGAACCTTTAGTTGTTCACAGCACAAATATAAGGTGGTCTGTATTGGATAAAAGTTAAATCAGTGTTAAATATTGTTAATCTTAATGAGGATGACCGGGTATCCCCGGAATACTCTCACCGGACCTCCGATGGTTCACAGCATAGCTATTCAGGTACCTGTGGCTCCCGAATGTGTATTGAAACACCACCGTGTTTTCGGCTTCAACCGAAATTTTCAGCATTTACACTCTCTCTGCGTCTCTCTCAGAACACACAGTCATGTGACTCCTTTAGCTCATATGATTGGCTAACCAATCAGGAAACTATCCCAACACTTTAAATGCAGTGTAATCCGTAAAATGTGCACTTCAATTAAAAAATGGATCCAAACAGATGTATTTGCTACGTGTTTTGGCGCTGTATATGCACCTTTATCAAGAAGGAAGCCAAACATACTGGACCCAATCTGAGCCAAACAAATGTATCTTGGTCTCATCTGACCAAAGAATGTGCTCCTATAATTCATCAGGCTTCTTTTCATGTTCTTTAGCAAAGTTTAATCTGTCTGTTTTGTGCCAAAGTGCAAGCAAGGTTTTTCTTGAATACTGTCCATAGAGGTTGTTGTTATGCAATGTCCTTCACACTGTCAGAACTGTCACAGAAAATTAGATTTCCATTGATAACCCTTGAGCAAGTCTGAAGCACTTGCCCATCTGTTTTTTAAAGCTAGATTGTGCAAGTAGGGCAGTGTCCATGACGTCATTTTAGGAGGGCAGCCACTGTAGCTCTGATTAGTAGTACTATAGTTCATTCTATACCTTCTGATTACTTCTGCAACTCCAATTTTCAGTTGGTCACCGATCTTCCAGTATCCTTTCCAATCAGGTTTTTCAGTTCCTCTGGAAATTCTTTTCCATGTGTAGCCATGGTGCAGACATGCAACTATACACAGCCACAGAATGTCCTGGTGTTCACGGTTCATTACTTAACAATTTTCATGCAATTAGGCTTATTGGAAATCACAGGTGTACGCAATTTTGTTTCAGTAATCACAGGTTTTTTTAACTTGTGTGTCAGTGATCACAGGTGTATTCAATTTTGTTGCACTGAGTTCCTACTTTGGGGCCTGTATTTTTAATATAGTAGAGCTAAACTGTTAGTTTTTAATTTTACATAAGAGTAAATACCCTACTATTCAAATTATAAGTAATGCAATAACTGTAAGGTGAAAAAATGTTGAATCATTTGACATTTAAGTGATATTGCACAGGGGTGTTCTCACTTCTGTTTTATACTGTGTATGTATGTATAGATATATAAACAAACCAAAATTCACCACTTCATGGTCTCTTCTTTCCTTGGTCCCTATAGCCTCACACACAATGCATGCCTTTAACCAAACACACTGAGATGCAAACAAGGGTCCTGGGCCTATCGCCATTTGTCCAAATGCTGTAATTAATTATTCTATTTATCTAGCTGTGTGCAGGTAAGAGAGTGCCATACTTTCTATATGTTTTGTGAATAATTTTGTTTTGTAATTTTCCCTATGGGATTTGCACCCAGGCTTGTTTCGGATTAACTGTCTGATTCACTGAAAGCTGTTCAGCTGTCTGTGAGTGCTGGTGAGCACCAAGGACTGTGAGTTTTGCAAGGTCATCTGATCTCTATCTAGTCCCATTTGAAAGTGTTGTTCATTTCCGTGTTTTGTATGTGTCTAGGGAAGTTACAAAGGGTCTGTGTCTTGTTTTTGTGCGTGTTTGGTTGAAGGCATGCATTGTGTGACTGTAGGATAGGGACCCATGGAGGAAGAGACCTTGAAGTGGTCCTGGATCTATTACCATTTGGCCAAATGCTGTAACTAACTCTTTCATTTTGCTTTTAATCTAGCTGTGTGCTTGCAAGAGAGTGCCAGACTTCCCATGTGTAAAAAGTATTAAAAATTATTTTAAAAAAATACATTTAGGTTGCATGTATAAGCTGTATTATTACATGTAGATATTGCCTAAATGATATAAGATATTATTGTCTACACTCCAGCTCCTCTCCAAACTGTCCCATATATACCTGTTTAAGTGTGTGTGTTTGTGTGGGAATTACTTTATTTTACTATATTACATATGTCTTTTGTTATACATTTATTCTAGCCCTAATACTGGACAACAGGTCTCCAGGCACGCTTTTTTTTAAGGCAGGTATATTTTAGCATGGGACCACACACATAGGGGTAGATTTATCAAGCAGCGGATGCTGCAATCTACCCCCAACGTTTCCAGCTCACAGGAAACTTAAGTTAAGAAGCAGCGGTCATAAGAACGCTGCTTCTTAACTACTTCGCCTCCATTTAGGTGGCGGACTGCAATCATCCCGATCAGATACGATTGGGATGATTGACAGCCCCTGCTAGCGGCCGCAAATGTACAGGGGGCGGCATTGCACAAGCAATTCACCAGTAATGCTTGTGCAATGTTAAATGCCGACAACGTCTACAACGGCGAATCATGTCTGCCCGGCATTTGATAAATTTACCCCAGAGAATGGAGCTTGATGTCCCTGTTTCCATTTTCGCTCCATAACTGGTCTGCTGCCTCTGAGGCTGCGGTCTGCAATGCTCACGATCCTATACGATCGGGTTGATTGACACCCCCTGGGGAACTGCTTGTGCAATGTTAAATGCAGACTGCGTATACTCTACAGTGATTTATCTCCATACTGCTGTGTTTTTGATTATCAAGCCCTTAGGCTTCCCCATTCCAATCCATTTTATTTTTGAGTAAAAAAAATGTGAATTCAACATTTGTCTCAATGCAATTCTTTCTTTGTTTTTTGTTTTTTAATTAATGACATGTATGATTAACCTTTTGCATAATTTGGTGTTCATTTTAAAGGAATAGTAAAGTCCAAATTAAACTTTCATGATTAAGATAGGACATACAATTTTAAACAAGTTTCTAATACTTTTATCATCACATTTGCTTTGTTCTCTTGGTATTCTTAGTTGAAAGCTAAACCTAGTTAGGCTCATATGCTAATTTCTAAGCCCTTGAAGGCTGCCTCTAATATGAATGCATTTGACGGTTTTTGACAGCTAGAGGGTGTTAGTTCATGTGTTTCATATAGATAACACTGTGCTTACGCATGTGAAGTTATTTAAGAGTCAGCACTAATTGCCTAAAATGCATGTCTGTCAAAAGATCTGAGATAAGGAGGCAGAAGCTTAGATACTAGGTAATTATAGGTAAAAAGTATATTTCTATAACAGTGTTGGTTATGCAAAACTGAGACATGGTAAATAAAGGGATTATCTATCTTCAATAACATTTTTGGTGTTTACTATCCCTTTAAGTAAACATTATTAAAATGCCTAAATTCTTTTTTGCATTTGTAAATAAACATTCAAATGATCATATATTGTTTGTGTATGTTTCATAGTTTAAAAGAGTAGTTTGAGCTTTTTATTAAAACAAAGACACATTTGTTACTTACATTTTTTTAACTAAAAATCTTTTTAAAAAACCCTGCAGAAACTCAAGGCTGTTGACAACAAATAAGTCATAAACAAGTTGCTTAAAATGTTTCCTGATAAACTGCAATATTACATGCTGGGTCTCTCAGAGCAGAATATTAGTGGAGCTAACGTGGCTTAAAGTCAGTGGTGGTTCTAGAAAAGAAGATTTCCATCTAAAGGGGAGGAGAGTCCACAGCTTCATTTATTACTTTTGGGAATTAAGAACCTGGCCATCACGAGGAGGCAAAGACACCTCAGCCAAAGGCTTAAATACCTCCCCACGTCCCTCATCCCCCAGTCATTCTTTGCCTTTCATCACAGGAGTATGGCAGAGAAGTGCCGGAGTTTCAGAGTAGTCTCTTATGGAGGGTAGTACTCTTCGCATTGAGACTGGAGTTTTAAGTAGTCCTGTCAGCCTCTAAGTGAGAGCCTGGGCATAAGTTAGAGTCCGGAGATGCAGGGAGAGTCTTTCTGCAAAACCATCCCGACTCATATTAACAGCTCCACAAGCAATCAGCGTTGACGAGTTTCGCTGCCTGCTTTCTACACTCAAGTCCATGTAAAGAGCGAGGCTACTAACCTGTCACACTTGAAGGGCCGTGTTCCTGTTCCACGGCGTAGATTCTGGTAAGATCGTTTCATTTTTTATTACTAATGATAACATAGAAGATAGGGTCACAGTGTGGCGCCTCTTTATCTTTACAGAATCAAGGGTTAATATTCCTGGAAGGGGGATTATTGAACAGGGGGGGTTTATACATGATATTGTTTATTGTGTCATTGCTGCGTTATGTGCGAGATGAGGCTCTGGCAATGTGTGGAACTTTCAGATTATTTGCGGGAATCTTGCACAGCCATTTTTGGCGCGTTTTTTTCCTAGAGCAGGGGCGGTCCTGCCAGGCACTCCATGTGACTGGGTGGGCCTATCTCTCCTTCTCTGTTGATCTGTGGCGCAGGAGACGTAAAGCGGTTTCTGTGGTCCGGGTCCTAGGAGGTGGTGCGTGCCCCGGCCATTGGCAGTATAATGGTGCCTTTTTTGTAAATGAGTTAGTCTGATCAAAAGCGCAAGCTATGGAGGACTTCTGGCACCATTTATACCCTGATATTTCTCCTACTGTTCCCTCGGCAGAATGACTGGGGGATGAGGGACGTGGGGGAGGTATTTAAGCCTTTGGCTGGGGTGTCTTTGCCTCCTCCTGGTGGCCAGGTTCTTAATTCCCAATAGTAATAAATGAAGCCGTGGACTCTCCTCCCCTCGATGGAAATGAAATTATCAGGTAAGCATAATTTATGTTTTTGGGGGTGATGCAAACACTTTGCAATGCTCCTGTGCTTAGTTGTGTGTGGAGTCAGGGCGTGTAGAGGAGGAGTCACATTTGTGTGGGTGTGACTGGTCATTCCATGTGTGGGGCTGGGTACACTGGAGGTGTGGCTGGTAAGTCCTAAAGAGTAGTTAGACAGGAAGTGACTGTGGAAGTCTGTACACTCTCCTTCACTTGAAGTGGTGCATTTACACTATAAGGGCGCAGCCTAAAATATTGAGATGCTTTTGCACCACTTCTGCTTGAAGCCACTCAAAAAATCTATGAGAAGCTCAGTTGTTCTAACATATTTGAACAGTTATCATTATTGTTTATGAACGTTTATGTAAATAGAGATAGATTTACTCAAATGTCATTGGCAACCACTGATGTATTATCCTGTACAAGATCATTTGTTTTTCCTTTTACTGTCTTCCACTTTTACCTTTGTCGCATGTTAATTTATGATCTGTCACAGGTTCATCTATTCCATCTCTGTGTAAACATTACAGTAGTCAAGTGCCTGTTTGCATTAGAAGGAACTGAGCAGGAAACCCTGGCAGAATGTACGAGTCTGGCCAGCATCCAGGTGGAAATCTGCATGCCGATGACTCATATAATTCAGTCTCTGTGTATAATGGGTAGGCACAATCTCTGCCGAAGCTTTAGTTATGAACATTACACTTCCAGACACAGCAAATTGTATAGGAGCCCTCGTTGGCAGGGCTTGTGATTCAAATTAACAATTGCTTCTGTATGTAATGAGGTCTACTAGTACAATAAATAAGAAAAATAACTATTTCAATCCAATCATCCCTGATCTATAAACTGCTTGTAGTAGCTAAGCAATGTCAGGATTATTTAATTCAATCTAAACCAGGATGCTGAACCATACATGTGCTCCCCTGTACTATATGCAAGCAGTGATTCATTAATTATTTAGTACACTATAGATTTTATTAAAATTACTGGTTGGTAAATTATTATACCTGAGCCTTTACACTAATCCAATTCTGATTTAGTTTTAATGGTGTTTTTAATTAAAATGATGAATCTGCTGTGTCACACTGGAGCCCAGACACAAAAGGGTTAGTTTTTATTGGTCAATTTGCCTAGGGTGACGGGATATAAAGGGCAGCAAATACTGATAGGTAGTTCAAACTGCACGATTCCATCTCACTTCTATGCACTCTTTTTGTTATTATTCATTTTATAACAAATTAGGGATCCATGCTTGTCTAGTGGAGACATCCTAAAACATTTAATGTGAAAGTTGCTTAATGTAGCTTAATGAGTAAAAAAAGTGCTCAAATGTTAATTAATTGCTGCATAATTTTGCACAACTCAAGATTTCCACTATCTAAGCCTATCCTAGAAGTTTCATGGATTTTGGTGTCCCACAAGGCAAATGAGTGACTTCAAGCTTGTTTTTTGGGGCCCTTAATGTGGCTTAACGTACAAAATTGAACTTAGATGTTAACCAATTTCCCCCAAACATCACAAAATACATTAATTTATCTATTCAAATATATTCTGAAAATTTCAGGACATTTTGTAAAACATACCAAAAGTTATTCACATTTAACTATTTTTTACAATCCTAAAACATTTAGGGGCATATTTATCAAGCTCTGTATGGAGCTTGATGCCCCGTGTTTCTGGTGAGCCTTCAGGCTCACCAGAAACACAAGTTATGAAGCAGCGGTCTAAAGACCGCTGCTCCATAACCTGTACGCCTGCTCTGAGGCGGCGGACAGACATCGCCGGAAATCAACCCGATCGAAAACGATCGGGTTGATTGACACACCCTGCTGGTAGCTGATTGGCTGCGAATCTGCAGGGGGCGGCATTGCACCAGCAGTTCACAAGAACTGCTGGTGCAATGATCGGAATATTGGATAATGTCCGCTCACACAATGTTAAATCGGCCCCTTAATGTAAGCAGCTTAAAATAAAAAGAGCTTAAAGGGACACTGAACCCAATTTTTTTTCTTTTGTGATTCAGATAGAGCATGACATTTTAAGCAACTTTCTAATTTATTCCTATTATCAAATGTTCTTTATTCTTTTGGAATCTTTATTTGAAATGCAAGAATGTAAGTTTTTGATGCCGGACCATTTTTGGTGAACAACCTAGGTTGTCCTTGCTGATTGGTGGATAAATTCATCCACCAATCAAAAACTGCTGTCCAGAGTCCTGAACCAAGAAAAAAGCTTAGATGCCTTCTTTTTCATATAAAGATAGCAAGAGAACGAAGAAAAATTGATAATAGGAGTAAATTAGAAAGTTGCTTAAAATTGCATGCTCTATCTGAATCATGAAAGAAAAAATTTGGGTTCAGTGTCCCTTTAATGTACCAAAATGTGCCTAAACATCAATTAATTGCCTTGAAACCTGGCACAACCTCAGTTATTCACTATCCAAGCCTATCCTAGAAGTTTCATGTATTTTGCTATCCCACAAGGTAAATGAGTGACATTAAGCTAGTTTTTTTGGGGAACTTAAAGGGACACTGAACTCAAATTTCTTCTTTCGTGATTCAGATAGAGCATGAAATTGTAAGCAACTTTCTAATTTACTCCTACTATCAAATTTTCTTCATTCTCTTGGAATCTTTATTTGAAATGCAAGAATGTAAGTTTAGATGCCGGCCCGTTTTTGGTGAACAACCTGGGTTGTCCTTGCTGATTATTGGATAAATTCATCCACCAATAAAAAAGTGCTATCCAGAGTTCTGAACCCAAAAAAAGCTTAGATGCCTTCTTTTTCAAATAAAAATAGCAAGAGAACGAAGAAAAATTGATAATAGGAGTAAATTAGAAAGTTGTTTAAAATTGCATGCGCTATCTGAATCACGAAAGAAAAAAATTGGGTTCAGTGTCCCTTTAATGTGGCTTAACGTACAAAAAAGAACTTAGATGTTAACCAATTTCTCCCAAACGTCATGCAATACAAAAAAATATATATTAAAACATATCTGGAAAATTTCAAGAAATTTGATAAAACATTCCAAAAGTTATTCACGTTTAACTATTTTTTTTACAATCCTTAAACATTTAATGCCAGCAGCTTATTGTAAAAAGAGCTTAATGTACCATAATGTGCCTAAACTTCAATCAATTGCTTTGAAACTTTGCACTTCCTAAGTTTTTCACTTCCCAAACTTATCCTAGAAGTTCCATACATTTTGGTTTCTCAAAATGCAAATGAGTGAAATTAAACTTGTTTTTTGGGGAGATAATGTGGCTTAACGTATAAAAAAGAACTTAGATGTTAACCAATTTCCTCCAAATTTCACACAATACAAAATATCTGGAAAATTTCAAGACGTTTGATATAACTTACGAACACTTAACACATTTAACTATTTTTTTACAATCCCAAAACAAAATCCCAATTTATTATGGACCGTATTGTGCCTAATTCACCTGTTTCCGCATAAGCCTTCAGCCTCACCGGAAACAGGAGTTAAGAATCAGCGGACTTAAGACCACTGCTCATTAACTGGTATGCCTCCACGGAGGCAGCGGAAATCAATCCGCCCGATCTCATACGATCGGATTAATTGACACCCCCTGCTAGCGGCCATTTCAGGCGGACCTGAAACGATGGGGCTCCGAAGCAGCATCCGCTGCTTAATAACTGCAGCCCTTAATGTGAGCATTTTAATGTAAAAAAGAGCTTAATGTACCATAATGTGACTAAACAACAGCAGACATTGCAAATTTATTACATTAAGCTTTTTTAAGGATCCAGTGGCTTAAAATGGAAAAATAAATTCAAATATAAATCTATTGCCTCCAACCTTCCAAAGCAGAGGACTCCAGCTAGACAAGTCTACCTAGAAAATATATTGGCTTTTGAAGAAATATTAGCCTACATACAGATTAGATTACGAGTTTTGTGTTATGAGCGGCTTGCAAGTTATTTCCACCGCTCACCTCCCTATAGCGCTGCTATTACAGGTTTTCAAAAACCCGGCATTAGCAGGCCATGCCGCACCCAAATACCAGCGCTGCTTTGAGCTGGTTTTACGTGCTCGTGCACGATTTCCCCATAGACATCAATGGGGAGAGCCGGCTAAAAAAAAGCCTAACACCTGCAATAAAGGAGTGTAAAGCTCCGTAACGCAGCCCCATTGATTCCTATGGGGAAAGAAAATGTATGTTTACACCTAACACCCTAACATAAACCCAAAGTCTAAGTACCCCTAATCTGCCGCCCCCGACATCGCCGACACCTACATTACACTTATTAATCCCTAATCTGCCACCCCCAATGTCGCCGCCACCTACATTACACTTATTAACCCCTAATCTGCCGCCCCCAACGTCGCTGCCACTATACTAAAGTTATTAACCCCTAAACCTAACCCTAAGTGTAACCCTAACTTTAATGTAATTAAATAAATCTAAATAAAAATTGCTATCATTAACTAAATAATTCCTATTTAAAACTAAATACTTACCTATAAAATAAACCCTAAACTAGCTACAATATATATTATACTAATAGTTACATAGGTTTTATTTTTATTTCACAGGCAAGTTTGTATTTATTTTAACTAGGTAGACTAGTTACTAAATAGTTATTAACTATTTACTAGCTACCTAGTTAAATAAATACAAATTTACCTGTAAAATTAAACCTAACCTGTCTTACACTAACACCTAGCCTTACACTACTATTAAATAAATTACATTAATTAAATACAATTAACTAAATTACAAAAACAAACACTAAATTACACAAAATAAAAAAGAAATTATCAAATATTTAAACTAATTACACCTAATCTAATAGCCCTATCAAAATAAAAAAGCCCCCCAAAATAAAAAAAAACCCTAGCCTAAACTAAACTGCCAATGACCCTTAAAAGGGCCTTTTACGGGGCATTGCCCCAAAGAAATTAGCTCTTTTACCTGTAAAAAAAAATACAAACAACCCCCCAACAGTAAAACCAACCACCCACACAACCAAACCCCCCAAATAAAATCCTATCTAAAAAACCAAAGTTCCCCATTGCCCTGAAAAGAGCATTTGGATGGGCATTGCCCTTAAAAGGGCATTTAGCTCTTTTTCAGCCCAAACCCTAAGCTAAAAATAAAACCCACCCAATAAACCCTTAAAAAACCTAACACTAACCCCCGAAGATCCACTTACAGTTTTTGAAGCCGGGAGAAGTCTTCATCCAAGCGGCAAGAAGTGGTCCTCCAGGCGGTCAGAAGTCTTCAGCCAGACGGCATCTTCTATCTTCATCCTTCCGACGCAGAGTGGCTCCATCTTCAAGACATCTGGTGCGGAGCATCCTCTTCTTTTGACACATACTGAAGAATAAATGTTCCTTTAAGGGACGTCATCCAAGATTAAAGTTGAAAAAATCCTATTGGCTGATGCAATCAGCCAATATGATTGAGCTTCAATCCTATTGGCTGATCCAATCAGCCAATAGGATTGAGCTCGCATTCTATTGGCTGTTCCAATCATCCAATAGAATGTGACCTCAATCTTATTGGATGATTGGATCAGCCAATAGGATTTTTTCAACTTTAATTCCGATTGGCTGATAGAATTCTATCAGCCAATCGGAATTCAAGGGACGCCATCTTGGATGACGTCCCTTAAAGGAACCTTCATTCTTTACTAGCCGTCAAAAGAAGAGGATGCTCCGCGCCGGATGTCTTGAAGATGGAGCCGATCCACGTCGGAAGGATGAAGATAGAAGATGCCGTCTGGATGAAGACTTCTGCCCACCTGGAGGACCACTTCTTGCCGCTATATAGAACTGTGGCCCCTTACAATCCTATAATATGATATTATAATAATTTTTATTATTTTGCCATACAATATTCTGTCTGGTTAATATATGTGAAAAACATTTGCTAGTCATGGTGTCATTCCCATTAAATATAAGTCCCCAAACAAAAGTCTAATCAAAATGTTTTCAGACCAAAGCAGGAAAGCAGTTACTTTCTTTATAATAATAAAAAAAGCAGTGCTCAGAACTTGGCTCAGTTTATGAAATAACTATTTCAATTAAATTAAATCTGCAAATGGAGCTGTATAGACTATACAGCTCAATTTGCAGATTTAATTTAATTGAAATAGTGATTGTGACATACCAGCTACAGCATGACACAGAGCAGTGTGCACCGGCAGCAGACATCAATCACACCAGCAGTGAAAGAGTGCTGAGTGTCTCTCGCATAAATTCTTCAGATTCCCCATCTGAGTGGCTCACAAAAGCCATGGGGTCGCGTGTTCGTTATCCAAAGCAATTTAAAAATTCACAGATAAACAAGGGGAACTAACTAAACTATTAATTAATGCAGCCTCACCTTGCTTTTCACCTCGCCAGCGCTGCAATCCACATAATACAGGGTCTGTGTAACTCAGATTCCTTTCCCCCAGCCAGACTGTACAGATCCCAGGCTGCTTTGCACAATCCAAAGAGATATTTAGCTTGTCGTTTGATTGCGAGTCCAGCACTATTGGTATTTTTTGTTTACTGAGAAAGCCACTTTAGCATTATATTCCTACTTTATGCACGGCCACCTGCTCCGCCCACCGCTCCTGCTGCTGCAAATGCCCGCGCAAGTGTTACATCTAGCGCGCGGGTAAAATAATTAAAAAGTATATTTTTAAATAAATGTAAAAATAATTTTATGATAGAAACACAGACAGGAAGGCGGCGGCTGGGGGCAAGTGCCGCCCCCAAAAATTTGCCGATATAGGCACCGGCCTTGTTGGCCTATGCCTTATTACGCCCCTGATGTTAAGCCACATTAAGCTCCCCAAAAAAAAAAGCTTAGTCTTACTCATTTGCCTTGTGGGGCAACAAAATCCATGAAACTTCTAGGATAGACTTGGATAGTGGAAATTTTGGGTTTTGCTAAATTATGCATCAAAACATTTGGGCACTCTTTTACTCATTAAGCTACATTAAGCCATTTTCACATTAAATGTTTTAGGATGTCCCATCTAGTGGGCATGTGTGGCCCCTCTGTGTTCCTGGTCTTCAGCTGTGAAAATATATATGAGGTAAATATGGCCTAAAATTAAAGTAGGTAGGGGTTTCAGGGGGCAACAGATTTCCCAGTGCCTAGATATTTATAACTGATACAGTTTCATTAATAGTGAAATCTTTGTATTATTAAATATTTGTTATAAAATTATATAATTATAAAAATGTATAAAAGTAAATCCAAATTTTCTCTCTAGATAGATATTGCAAATACCAAAGGAAATACAATATAAACATCTATTGGCAGCACACAATATACACACATCTACACCTTTGAGCCCTTTCCTGTCAAAAACATTGACATATGAAATATATCCCTTTAAAACACTTTTTACATGTTTATTTAAAAGATAAACTTATTTATATATATATATATATATATAATTTATTTATTTTTTTAAATTTAAATGAAAGTTTAAGCGATGACATAACAAAAATGTGATGTCAAGATACATAGAGGATCATATCACTTAGACATTGCAGAGCTTAAATCCCACAGATCGATATCAAATACAGAAATATAGAAATACAGAAATATCAAAGTTTTTTAAACTTTTGTGATACAAAAATGAACAAAAAACAAATCACTTGCACATTGTTAAGTTCACGTCATATGAAACAATATCTAAGATATAAATAACTAAATGATATAGATATCTGTGACTCATGTAGTTGAAACCTCTGTTTAATTAAACGTAAATGGATATGTCACCTCCTTTGGCAAACTAAAGCCACTCTTGGACTTTCATTACTTTAGGAAAATTAACAGTGAAAGGAGGATATTTGATAATACAGAACCCTCTTAGAAGTTCTGTGGGTCTATATGAACAAACGTTCCAATGAAGAGGAATACAAATTCTACTCAATAATCATGCCGTGCAAAGATACAAGGCAGTACACCAATTATCAGTACATATGAGTATATTATCATAGAAAATTCCCCTTCCAGTTGAAACTTCCCTTATGGAACTCAATAGGTCACTTTTGGGCCTAACCCAAACTTTAACAATTAGGAAAGGGAAGAATGAACTTGAGGCATCTCTCTTAAAACTCAAAAGGCCACTTTTGGGCCTAGTCTAACTATTACCATAAGATAAGAGAGAATAATAATATAGCATGGAGAGGCCACTTGTGTGCCTAATTTATGTGGGTGTCTAGAATAAGAAAGAAAGAGTTAAATGAAATTTACGTATTGAGAGCTCTGGTTGTTACAAACTTTGGGGTCAATTTATCAAGCTCCTAAAGGCTCGCAGGAAACAGAAGTTATGAAGCAGCGGTCTTAAGACCGCTGCTCCATAACCTGTCCACCTGCTCTGAGGCGGCAGACTGAAATCAAATCAATCAAATACAATCGGGTTGATTTACACCCGATGATAAGCTGTGAATCTGCAGTGGGCGGCATCGATCCAGCAGTTCAAAAGAACTGCTGGTGCAATGATAAATACCGACAGCGTATGCTGTCGGCATTTATCGATGTGCGGACATGATACGCTACATCGTATCATGTCCGTCCGCACTTTAATAAATTGACCCCATAGTAATTATAAAAATGTATAAAAAGTAAATCCAAATTTTCTCTCTAGATAGATATTGCAAATACCAAAGGAAATACAATATAAACATCTATTGGCAGCACAAAGCTGACAATAATGTGACAATCATTATCTGTGTTACAAACCAAATGTGCAACTTGTCTGTTGTATATTTGATCGAGTGCTTCCTTTGCCGGCACACAGTGAGCTGGACCACTGCCAATCGATCCAGTATGCTTCATCTGCACCATTGGGTGCTTTATCCTTGTGAGTACCCTCCTATATCACATTGAATTTTCATATTTATAGACGTTACTAGGCTATATTGGTGCCTCTGTGTCCTCCTTCTTTTCAGATCAATCATCACCACGGACCGACCATCCTTTTGACAGAATGCTGCCTCCTGTTGGATGTTAAGGACTTTTTATATGTTATGCTTTTTGTTGCGCCATATCCAGATATGATGTGTTGATTATATTATTAATTTTCTTGATTATCTTTACTATATAACTTGTAGTTAGGAAGCACCCCTTATGGGAATATCTTTGTAGCTTATATTTCCTTTATTATTTTACTCTGGACTGTTTCATACAGGTTGTTTTTTTTCATTTTCATTAAGTTGTTCATGTCAGTAGAATTTGTTCTGTGCATTGAGAAGTTACCAGTTACGAGATAGATCAAGCTCAATTGATTTTAATGGAGCTGATCTTACAAGTAAAAATCTTTATGAATTTTGTAATTTTCGAGTTGCAAGGTTGTGGCAATTTTTTTCAACAAGATATTTATTTTCATGAATGAGTTTTATTAAAGGAACACTAAAGTTAAAATTAAACTTTCATGATTCAGGTAGAGCACGCAGTTGTAAACAATTTTGCAATTCACATCCATTATCTATATAGGCACAATCTTTTTATAAGCCCACTTTCTGCGGCACCAGCAACTACTGAGCATGTGCAAGATTCACAGAATATACGTAGATGCAGTTTGTGGATGGCTGATGGCTGTCACAAAATGCAGTGGGAAGGAAAATAAAACTAACTTTGAAATTTGTCAGAAAAAAAAAATCTATTACTCATGAGAAATTCAAACTAACGCCTAGATTACGAGTTTTGCGTTAGAGGCTATGCGGTGCTAACGAGCAGTTTTGTCTCTGAGTTTTCAGAAACCCATCGTTAAAAGGCAAGAAGTGAGCGTTGAGCAAAATTTTGCTCATTACCGCACTCCAATACCAGCGCTGCTTAAGTCAGCGGTGAGCTGGTCGTACGTGCTCATGCACGATTTCCCCATAGGAATCAACGGGGAGAGCTGGCTGAAAAAAAGTCTAACACCTACAAAAAAGCAGCGTAAAACTCCTTAACACAGCCCCATTGATTCCTATGGGGAAATACATTTTATGTCTACACCTAACACCCTAACATGAACCCCGAGTCTAAACACCCCTAATCTTACACTTATTAACCCCTAATCTGCTGCCCCAACATTGCTGACACCTACATTATTCTTATTAACCCCTAATCAGCCAATAGAATGCAAGCTCAATCCTATTGGCTGATTGGAACAGCCAATACAATGCAAGCTCAATCCTATTGGCTGATTGGATCAGCCAATTGGATTGTACTTCAATCCTATTGGCTGATTTCATCAGCCAATAGGATTTTTTCTACCTTAATTCCGATTGACTGATAGAATTCTATCAGCCAATTGGAATCTAAGGGACGCCATCTTGGATGACGTCACTTAAAGGAACCATCATTTAGTAAGAAGACTTTGTTGGAAGAGGATGCTCCGCACCGGATGTCTTGAAGATGGACCCGCTCCGCGCCGGATGGATGAAGATAGAAGATGCCGTCTGGATGAAGACTTCTGCCCCTCTGGAGGACCACTTTGCCCGGCTTGGATGAAGACTTCTCCCAGTAAGTCGATCTTCAGGGGGTTAGTGCTAGGCTTTTTTAAGGGTGTATTGGGTGGGTTTTATTTTTAGGTTAGGGACTTTGGGCTTGCTAACTTCCTTTTTAAGAGCAATGCCCATCCAAATGCCCTTTTCAGGTCAATGGGGAGCTTAGTTTTTATTTAGTTAGTATTTTATTTGGGGGGTTGGTTGTGTGGGTGGTGGGTTTTACTGTTGGGGGGTTGTTTGTATTTTTTTTTTTAGGTAAAAGAGCTGATTACTTTGGGGCAATGCCCCGCAAAAGGCCCTTTTAAGTTTTAGTTTGGGCTAGGGTTTTTTTTTATTTTGGGGGGGCTTTTTTATTTTGATAGGGCTATTAGATTAGGTGTAATTAGTTTAAATATCTTGTATTTTGTTTATTATTTTCTGTAATTTAGTGGGGGGTTTTGTGTGATTTAGATCATTTAATTTATTTAATTGTATTTAATGTAGGAAATTGATTTAATTGTTGTGTAGTGTTAGGTGTTAGTGTAACTTAGGTTAGGTTTTATTTTACAGGTACTTTTGTATTTATTTTAGCTAGGTAGTTATTAAATAGTTAATAGCTATTTAATAACTATTCTACCTAGTTAAATAAATACAAACTTGCCTGTAAAATAAAAATAAACCCTACGCTAGATACAATGTAACTATTAGTTATATTGTAGCTAGCTTAGGGTTTATTTTATAGGTAAGTATTTAGTTTTAAATAGGAATTATTTAGTTAATGATAGGGATTTTAATTAGACTTATTTAAATTATATTTAAGTTATTGAGTGTTAGGGTTAGGGTTAGACTTAGATTTAGGGGTTAATAGCTTTAATATAGTGGCAGCGACGTTGGGGGGCGGCAGATTAGGGGTTAATAAATGTAGGTAGGTGGCAGCGATGTTAGGGATGGCAGATTATGGGTTAATAATATTTAACTAATGTTTGCGAGGCGGGAGGGCGGCGGTTTAGGGGTTAATATCTTTATTATAGTGGCTGCGATGTTGGGGGCGGCAGATTAGGGGTTAATAAGTGTAGGTAGGTTGCGGCGACATTAGGGGTGGGAGATTAGGGGTTAATAAATATAATGTAGGTGTCTGCGATGTT